>NC_053026.1:380671127-380863310 GCF_003073215.2 Triticum urartu | reverse complement strand
CTCCTCGTTCTGCGAGTTGACGGGACACATCAAAAGTACTCTAGTGTATAGAGCCTTGCCTCTAAGGTAGGCCCCACATGGTCTGCCTCTTTTTTAACATAACATGTCAAGTCGCAATTTGTTTGTTCACCCGTGGTAGACGATCCTCCCTCCACCAAGTGGACAACCAGTACACGTGCCAAATTACCACGTGGGCTGCCTTTTTCGTACAGAAATAAGCTCCACCGTGTACCCGCGCAGGTGTGGTTGGGAAAGAGACGGGAGTACGTGCGCTGTGCGTGCACTTCTTCTCTTCGTGCACTTCCCCCACCTACGTGGGTGTGTGTGAGAGAGATACAAACCTAGACATAATGCGCCGTCCATCCCCATGCCTCCGCCCAGTCCGACCACCAGTCACCACCACGCCCCACTCCTCCTCACCTTATCTCTCATCTTTCTCCCTCCATTTTTATATACAAGGGGCCACTATCAAAATTACAATTTGCAGATATACAAGGCCACTAACACTAATCGATGCAATATTAATGGTGTTTGCCTCGTGGTACTAGCAAAGGAGGACATTAATTATCCCTTGCATGCATGCGGGAGTTTGTAAAAAAATGCATCTTGATGTTCCGTGCAATGCACGGGCATCTTGCTAGTCCATGAAAACAACACATGGCAAAATTCCATGGCGAACGAGGGATTTGAATCTATTGGGAGGGGCTGTTTGGATCTTGCCCGGGGTAGCCAAAATATTGGCGACCCTTTTGTCCACTAGTGCCTTTGCCACCGATGAACGAGGAATGACTCGGGTGCTCATGATGTCATGCATCCTCCAGCGCGCACATTGGAGACAAGCTCGCGCGAGCTGTGTTTTTTTGTCCCACAACGCCGCCCGAGCCGCCCGCAGACCGACCGGCGACTCGCAAATTACGCCATCCAACCGTAGCCGCACACATTATGACAGCAACTCAACCAACCGGACGAAATTCATGCAAACACGTAGACAAACTGATATTTCATATAAACAATGACGGAAATCATATAAAATACCGGATTTTCATACAAACATGAAGGATTTCATTACATTCAAATGAACTACGCGGTGCTAGTTCTGGACAATACAGGTATATAATACGTGGCCTAAATGGTCGCCCGCCAATCGATTTGTGTTCCTCATGTCCGACAGCATGATCACCAGACTGCTGGGAGCCCCCGAGGTATATGCTTCAGCGCAAAGGACGGCTCGCTTCCCCACTGCCCAACTAATATCATTGGCTGGTGCCAAAGATGATAATGGCCGGCACCGGTTCGAGTTCATCACCGGCCACTACTTTGCCATGGCCAGCACCAGCTCGAGTTCATCCTAACATTCCCCTCTTCCGTGGAGCCCATGCGGGGTCGACAAAGGTCCTCGCAAAAAAAGGATCCGACAAGACACCTGCTGTGTACGCCGGCGTCGCCTCCGCGGTGGCCTTCATGGGACCCAAGCGGCGGCGGCCTCCCGTGTTCTACTTCTCCTGGATGATGGCGGCGGATGCGAAGGCGCTGGCCACCGACTTGTCGCTCTCCGCGCACCCGGCTTTTGTCGCTGCTTGCATGGCGCGGCCGCCAGCATGGGAGTCTCGGCCACAAAAACGGGAGACGCGGTACGAGGCGGCAGCGTGGACGGCAGCAACGACGCCCGTGCGCCGCTCCTCGTCGAGCTGGCCAGGAGCAGCGAGTTGCTGAACCGCGCGCTGGCTTGGGGCAGCAACTGGCTTCGTCGGGCGAGGGGAGGGAGGTGGACCAGCGAGCTGCATAGCTCGTATCCAGCGGGCTACCCAGCCGGCTTGGATGCGGAATAACTACTCTTCATAAGCCATTGTAAGAGTGGACAAAATGGTGGAGGAGATAGGGGAGTGGCCCGGTCATGAACGGACGTGTGTCCAGAGTGGGTTTCTCGGCTTCCACACGGGCGGGTTTCATGGAGGCGTTTGAATGTGGCACGGAGGCGTGTTCAGTCGGGCGTGCCGCGAGTGGCGCCCTCGACTCTGACCTAGGACACCGCACCGTTCTTCCACTGACATGTGGGCTCTTTGGGTGCATGGCATGCATGTCAGTGACCCAACGCAGGCAGCGCACAGCAGAGGAACCTTTGGTGGGCCCGGGCGGTCAGAAGCGGGCATTTCATAAACCGATGATTGTTCATTGAGTGTGACGTCATCTTTTTATGTAGATAAGCCTACTATGTTGATAGCCCGTTCGATACGTTGTGATTCATAAAGACCGCTGCAAACATCAATGTTCTGCTTATCACAGATAAGATTGATTAATACCTGTAACAATCCATGTCCTTAATAAAGGGTGCATGCACGTATAGGTTGAACGTGCGTCTTGCGTCATGTGTTGTGTGCATGCGGGCGTGCGAGTGTTGCATGCGTGCAAGGGTACGTTTCAGTGTTGCATGCATGGGTGCATACGTGCGTGTGTTCGTGAGTGCATGTGTACGTGTCAGTGTTGCACGCCAGCATGCGTGCGTGTGTATGTGTCAGTGTTGCACGCCTACATGCGTGCGTGTCTTCGTGCGTGCATGTGTACGTGCGGGGTGAGGCTACGCGTCAGTCGACTGACTTTTTCATCTCTGGTCATTAGATTTTCCAGCCGTTGGATACGAAGTCAAGGGCCTCCAGTTTATCATCAAACTCCACCCCCCCCCTGAGCCGCCAGCCACCACCGACCGAACCGCCAGCCCCCGCTGCCCGCGGCCGGCCCGCCCTCCCTGAAACCACTCCCCACCGCCGGTCCGCTGCACCGGCCATCCCTCTAGCCCCCCCCCCGCCGCCGAGCTTTTTCTCCGGGGATCCCCACCCCACCGCCCAATGAATGCCCCCCCAACTGCCGGTGACTGCCAACCAGAGGTCTCACGACTTCGAATACCCACCGACCACTAATTTATTACCATTTCTGTCCTTCATATACGCGCTAACGGGTGGGCCCTATGGTAAGGTGCGCTGCTGAATGTGGACCGTTTGACTGGTCAATTGATCGTGTTATCAACAAATTACGGAGTTGTATGGTGAGCTAGTGACCGTATGATCACCCTAAAATGTACTCCTATTTTATTAACACAGTACAGACTCAAACTACCATTTCTTTCTTTCATATACGGGCTGACAGGTGGGCCCCACGGTTACGCGCCCCGATGGTGCAACACTAGTTGTGTCGCGTGGAACATTTGACTGGTCAATTGATTATGTCATCAACAAAATATGGAGTTGTACGGGTGAGCCAGTGACCGTATAATCATGATATGTATTTGTTTAACACAGTACAGACGCAAGGGCTCATATATACGCGCAAGCACTCACCGCTATAAGCGCACACACGTGAACCCTACCCCTATGAGCACCTTCGAGAGAGTGGCCAGCATATATGATCTTGAGATTTTACGAAGTCACCATAGGTGCCTCGTAGTCGAGTGGAACGTCTCCTCCCACTGAACGTACGTCGCCAAAAAATACTGAAGTTAACACAAGATAAATGCGAGCACCGGGACTTTAACCTTGGTGGACTCGAGAAACCACTGTCCTCTAACCATCCAACCACATGTTGGTTAGCACGACAAAATGTATGTGGAGACCGTGATGAGCTTATTCTGAAGTCCAGTGACCATATCGTGCTTTCGCTTCAAATACAATGACCGTAAGTGTCGTCAACAAAATACGAAGCACGCATAAAATGCAAAGTCCGTCAGTGTCATCAACAAAATATGGAGATGTATTGTGAGCTAGATACCGTTGTACTATTGTATATGCTTATTTTCTTAGTGGCCGATTGCGTGTGTGGTGTGGTGGGCACATCATTTCTAGTTGTGGTGGGTCAACATGCAGACTCATGGGTCGGTTCCATCCTGCGCCACATATAGGTTGGACCGAGACGTGTTATACGAAGACCCATGTGGAGGACTCGGCGTACAACACGAAGCTACCAGAGTCACGGAGGACTCTATCCCCACTGGTGATAAGCCGACTATATATGATTTGTAACCCTAGGCCCTTAGTATGTTATACAAGCTTGGGGGCTAGTTCGTTGATAGTATACACACACAATGTCTGGTATTCACGTGTACTTTGTACACACCCCTATCACTAATATACAGTACCAGGAGTAGGCTCTTTCTTCAACTACAATTGAATTCTAGCATGTGCATGTGTTTATTTCATATTATCGATCCATAGAGTGAGAGCGGTTTGAAATACAGGCAATGGATGCTTTTGCAATTCATATATAAACATTAATTAGTGCACTCCATGTTGTTAGTGTGAAGCACTTTATACATTTGTCACTTGCATGGATACATTCCAAATTGCTAGCTACGAAATAGAATACATGTCGAATTCAACATAAAGGGGGTTTTGAAGATTCGAATTCATAGGAAGTGCATTCATCTATTTGAACCCGAGATAATGGCATTTGTAAATCAGATGTAAAAGGGGGCATCAATCTTTGTTGTGAGTTTGAACATGCTATATATATATTTATACGCATATCTAACTTTTTTTGCAACCAAGGAGATTATATCTGGAACCATGCATGAACTGAGGTAAGTTGCATATTTTTTAATATATACTCGTGTATAATGTATATTCAAATGTACCCCCTCCATTCCAAAATAATCGTAGCTTTAGGATTTTCAAGAGTAAAGATTTGTGAAGTTTGACAAATCTTTAAAGTTCAATTCAAGAGAACCGAAAACGTTAAGGCCTTCTTTGGTTCATAGGATAGGAATTTTATATGAATAGGAAAATCATAGGAAGTGACATGACATGCATGTCAATTCCTATAGAGAAAGAGATGTCATTTGCTGCATAGGATAGGATTTTTTCCATTGAGTCTAGGCTAATGTTTTTTTCCTCCAAAATGTGAAGGATTGATTCCTATCCTACATAGGAATAGGAATCCATTCCTACAAACCAAAGGGCTTCAAAGGAATTTTTCCTTTGCAAATCCTATCCTATAGAATTCCTACAAAAATCCTACAAACCAAAGGAGGCCTAATGCTTCTGCTCCCAAATATTGAACGAAGCGCCAAATAGGCCTCTGGTCATCCGAAACCGCGCGAGACTAATGTTTTGGTGGTAGGAAATTACTGTCCTGACTCAGGCCCGTGTAGCCTATCGGCCCGATGTCCAAAGGTCTAAACCGGGGTAGGTTTGTAACTTCACCAAGACGCCAGAGAAGCATTCATACATCGTGGGCGCCTACCCATGCGCTCGGCCGAAATCTATCCCGCCCACATTTGGGACACCTGACATGACTGTCCTACCCCCAACCCACAATATGTCCGAAATTTTATATGGGGGGAATGTTTGTAACTTTCCCCAAATTTCAAACAAGCGCGTCTCAAACCGAAACGTTGTTCCCCCTTAGTTCCCCGCCTCCCTCCGTTTCCCCATTCATACTCCATGGGCGCGAAAACGCCCTCTCCACCAGCCGCGAAATCCCAGCCTCCTCCGTCCTCCACGCCATAGCGGCCAATCCACCGCCGCCCTCCTCCATCACGCCGGAGCCGGTACCCCGACGTCGTCGTCCAATGCAATCGCAACCGCAACGCCCTCAAGGAATTAGCAGCTGAAGCCGAGGCAGAGCTGCCTCCACGACGCTGACGCCGACGTGCGCCGTACTAGAACCACTCCGACCACGCCGTCCTGTGCCTCAGTGTTGCGGCTCCACTGTCCCAACCGTGCACCGCACCGGAGCTGTTCTCGCTATGCCGCCGTTTGCCGCCTCGGATCTACTTCCCCGCCGCCGATAGACAGCCACCGCACCACACTCAACAACTTGGCATGGGTTCGTCCAAGGCTGCACCGTCCTCCACAACTTCTGGTTTCTGGCGAACAACAAGAAGATCGTCGGAAAAACAGAAGGAGGACACAGCACTGCCAGCAGAAAGAGGTACTCCTCTTCCCTTATTCGTGCAAATCTTACGTCTCCTCTCACACCATATTCATCCCACGAAAGAAACTAGTTGAGCGCTTCTTACTGCATCTTCTTCGTGATACTAAATGCACAAGGTTTCCTTGCTTTTACTATTTCACCTTTGCTAGAGGTCAGTAGCCCGCCTGGATTTCAATTCAGGGTCAATCGAACCGCAATTAAAAGAAGCAGCACCCGCTTAGGCGTGCGGAGCACCTAGTCTGCCTGTTCCCCGGGGAAGCGGCACATCGGTGTCTATCATAGGGGTGTGGGGCGCAGGAGCTGCTTGCGCCCGATCTGGAGGTCGGCGGGGCTTGAATGGATGGACGGGGGGGCAGTGCCAAGCACGGCGGTGCAGTGAGGTCGAGGGGAGGGCGCAGGCAGGGGAGGAATACTGGGCCGGTGGTCGCTGGCGTTTCGAGGAAGATCGTCAACACTGACTGGCTGGAGGTAGATGAAGGCGATCTGCCCGTTCTTTGTACATCGGACGGTGCAGAGAAAATGGACTGACCTATTTGCTTTCAGTCGACTGTTATTTTCATAGAATCATGTAGTAATTTAGTGTGCCATGCATGTTGTAGAGCTATCATATGTCTCCCATCATTTATTTCTCACCGACCTACTATCTGCTACCTTTACACTGTACAAATTGTGCACACACTTCACCCATACTCACACTATTGTTTTTTTATGCATGGGTATTTCAGACTCTGACGCAGTGTTGATGAATGCGGAAAAGAAAAGACAGAAGTCGCTCCGGTGTAATTCGAAGATAAGCACTAAGTGTTCCAGCGCTCTAACGGGTGCAGTGTCAGCAGTTGGAGACAGTAAACTTAGCCCTGCAGTTGATGATCACAATTGCCACACACAACCATCCCAGGTGCTTGCTTTAACTTCGCGCTGTCAAATGTGGTTGCATGTTGCATATGGTGTCTAGCTTGTATTGCTTCCAATTTGGTTAAATTGCATCTGCTTACTTTACACATTATACCTTTGATAATGACATGCCTTCCTGTTTTTGATACATACTACATATGTCTATTAACCATGTTCGTACATCAAACTAATGCTCTTTTGTATCCCTCGTCAATCACTTATGATGAGACACTCACCCGGGTGGGTTTCTGTGAGACGCCATACTCGTTTAAAGAGTGCAGTGTCATCCTCCCCACATGATTCTCAAGAAACAGCAAGGCTAAATGAAGATAGTCAACGTAGCTCTCTAGTTGATCACCGCAATCCCCCCACACCACCATCGCAAGTGCTTGCTGTTACTTGGCAGTGTGATATGTAGTGTTCGTCTTACATGAAAGTAGTGTTCGTCAGTATCATGCATCAATGAGTTCTGAAGAGAAAATTTTATTCCTTTTTCTTGTGGGTTTGACTTGACAAAGCAAAATCAAGAAAGAGGAAGGAAAAGAGTAAGGAAGGCAATGATGGTGGTCCTCTGCAGCAACGTAAATGGAGCATCTGTACCGATTCTCCTTGTACTGATAGTGCATTACAAGGTCCAAGTCTCCGCTCCCCTACTACACCATCCAAGGTGCTTTCTCTAACTTGGCAGTGTGATATCTGGTTGCATGTTGCATATGGTGCCTAGCTCGTATTGCTCCTACTTAGTGTAAACTGCATCTGCTTAGCTTACACATGATACATGTGAATATGACACGCTTTCCTGTTTTTGATACATACTATATCTTATGATAAGGCACCTTTAAGTCGCCACTGTGATATTGGTTGTGTCTTGCATATGATTTCTAGCATGTACTGCTTCTAATTTTTTGAAACGCCATACAGTTTGAACTTGGCAGAGTGATATTGGTTGCATCTTTCATATGGTGTCTAGCTTGCAGTGCTTCTAATTTGTTGAAATGCCTTCTGCTTAGTTACCACATCATAGGTGTGAATATGTCACAGCATCCTATTTTTCATACATATTCCATCCTCGCATCATGTGTTTTCCTTTCATCTGAGTAGTGTTCGTCAGTATCATGCACGAATGAGTTCTGAAGAGCGAATTTTATTCCTTTTTCTTATCGGTTTGACTTCACAATGCAAAATCATTATAGCTGAAGGAAATTAGTCCGACAGTGGATGATGGTGGTCCTTCGGAGCAACTCAAATAGGGGGTCTCTACAAATTCTACTCCGCCATCCTCCCAACAAGATTCGCAAGACAACACAAGGCTGGACAGTCAACGTAGCTGTGTAGATGATGAGCACATCTCCCCTACTCCACCATCACAGGTGCTTGCTCTAACTTGACACTATTATATGTGGTTGCATGTTGTGTATGTTGGAAATATGCCCTAGAGGCAATAATAAAAGCATTATTATTATATTTCCTTGTTCATGATAATTGTCTTTATTCATGCTATAATTGTGTTATCCGGAAATCGTAATACATGTGTGAATAACAGACACCAACATGTCCCTAGTAAGCCTCTAGTTGACTAGCTCGTTGATCAACAGATAGTCATGGTTTCCTGACTATGGACATTGGATGTCATTGATAACGAGATCACATCATTAGGAGAATGATGTGATTGGACAAGACCCAATCCTAAACATAGCACAAGATCGTATAGTTCGTTTGCTAGAGTTTTCCAATGTCAAGTATCTTTTCCTTAGACCATGAGATCGTGTAACTCCCGGATACCGTAGGAGTGCTTTGGGTATACCAAACGTCACAATGTAACTGGGTGACTATAAAGGTAGACTACGGGTATCTCCGAAAGTGTCTGTTGGGTTGACATGGATCAAGACTGGGATTTGTCACTCCGTATGACGGAGAGGTATCACTGGGCCCACTCGGTAACGCATCATCATAATGAGCTCAAAGTGACCAAGTGTCTGGTCACGGGATCATGCATTACGGTACGAGTAAAGTGACTTGCTGGTAACGAGATTGAACGAGGTATTGGGATACCGACGATCGAATCTCGGGCAAGTAACATATCGATTGACAAAGGGAATTGCGTACGGGGTTGATTGAATCCTCGACATCGTGGTTCATCCGATGAGATCATCGTGGAGCATGTGGGAGCCAACATGGGTATCCAGATCCCGCTGTTGGTTATTGACTGGAGAGTCGTCTCGGTCATGTCTGCTTGTCTCCCGAACCCGTAGGGTCTACACACTTAAGGTTTGGTGACGCTAGGGTTGTGAAGATATGTATATGCAGTAACCTGAATGTTGTTTGGAGTTCCGGATGAGATCCCGGACGTCACGAGGAGTTCCGGAATGGTCCGGAGGTAAAGAATTATATATAGGAAGTGCTGTTTCGGCCATCGGGACAAGTTTCGGGGTCACCGGTATTGTACCGGGACCACCGGAAGGGTCCCGAGGGTCCACCGGGTGGGGCCACCTATCCCGGAGGGCCCCATGGGCTGAAGTGGGAGGCAACCCAGCCCATAGTGCGCTGGGGCGCCACCCCCCTAGGGCCCATGCGGCTAGGGTTGAGGGGAAACCCTAAGGGGGGCGCCCCCTTGCTTAGGGGGCAAGCCCCCCACCCTAGGCCGCCGCCCCCCCTAGTAGATTCCATCTACTAGGGCCGGCGCCCCCCCCTAGCACCCCTATATATAGTGGGGAAGAGGAGGGACTTCACACCTCAGCCCCTGGCGCCTCCCTCTCTCCCCGTTACGTCTCTCTCTCGTAGTATAGGCGAAGCCCTGCTACTGTGACGCCCTGCATCCACCACCACGCCGTCGTGCTGCTGGATCTTCGTCAACCTCTCCTTCCCCCTTGCTGGATCAAGAAGGAGGAGACGTCTCCCGTCCCGTACGTGTGTTGAACGCGGAGGTGCCGTCCGTTCGGCGCTTGGTCATCGGTGATTTGGATCACGTCGTGTACGACTACATCATCACCGTTCTTTGAACGCTTCCGCACGCGATCTACAAAGGTCTGTAGATGCATCCGATGGCTCGTTGCTAGTTGAACTCCTAGATGGATCTTGGTGAAACGAGTAGGAAAATTTTTGTTTTCTGCAACGTTCCCCAACAGTGGCATCATGAGCTAGGTCTATGCGTAGTTCTTCTTGCGCGAGTAGAACACAATTTGTTGTGGGCGTAGATTTGTCAACTTTCTTGCCGCTACTAGTCTTTTCTTGCTTCAGCGGCATTGTGGGATGAAGCGGCCCGGACCAACCTTACACGTACGCTTACGTGAGACCGGTTCCACCGACTAACATGCACTAGTTGCATAAGGTGGCTGGCGGGTGTCTGTCTCTCCCACTTTAGTTGGAGCGGATTCGATGAACAGGGTCCTTATGAAGGGTAAATAGAAGTTGACAAATCACGTTGTGGCTTTAACGTAGGTAAGAAGACGTTCTTGCTAGAACCCTAATTCAGCCACGTAAAACTTGCAACAACAATTAGAGGACGTCTAACTTGTTTTTGCAGCAAGTGGTTTGTGATATGATATGGCCAAAGTTGTGATGAATGATGAATGATCTATATGTAATGTATGAGATGCTCATGCTATTGTAATAGGAATCACGACTTGCATGTCGATGAGTATGACAACCGGCGGGAGCCATAGGAGTTGTCTTTATTCTTTTATATGACCTGCGTGTCATTGAGAAACGCCATGTAAATTACTTTACTTTATTGCTAAACGCGTTAGCCATAGTAGTAGAAGTAATAGTTGGCGAGCAACTTCATGGAGACACGATGATGGAGATCATGATGATGGAGATCATGGTGTCAAGCCGGTGACAAGATGATCATGGAGCCCCAAGATGGAGATCAAAGGAGCTATGTGATATTGGCCATATCATGTCACGTTTATTAATTGATTGCATGTGATGTTTATCATGTTTTGCATCTTGTTTACTTAGAACGACGGTAGTAAATAAGATGATCCCTCATAACAATTTCAAGAAGTGTTCTCCCCTAACTGTGCACCGTTGCTAAAGTTCGTCGTTTCGAAGCACGCCGTGATGATCGAGTGTGATAGATCCTTACGTTCACATACAACGGGTGTAAGACAGTTTTACACATGCAAAAACACTTAGGGTTAACTTGACGAGCCTAGCATGTACAGACATGACCTCGGAACACAGAAGACCGAAAGGTCGAGCATGAGTCGTATAGAAGATACGATCAACATGAAGATGTTCACCGACGTTGACTAGTCCATCTCACGTGATGATCGGACACGGTCTAGTTAACTCGGATCATGTAATACTTAGATGACTAGAGGGATGTCTAATCTAAGTGGGAGTTCATCAATTTGATTAGATGAACTTAATTATCATGAACTTAGTCTAAAATCTTTGCAATATGTCTTGTAGATCAAATGGCCAACGTAGTCCTCAACTTCAACGCGTTCCTAGAGAAAACCAAGCTGAAAGACAATGGCAGCAACTATACGGACTGGGTCCGGAATCTGAGGATCATCCTCATAGCTGCCAAGAAAGATTATGTCCTACAAGCACCGCTAGGTGAAGCTCCCGTCCCACAGAACCAAGACGTTATGAACGCTTGGCAGACACGTGTTGACGACTACTCCCTCGTTCAGTGCGGCATGCTTTACAGCTTAGAGCCGGGGCTCCAAAAGCGTTTTGAGAGACATGGAGCATATGAGATGTTCGAAGAGCTGAAAATGGTTTTTCAAGCTCATGCCCGGATCGAGAGATATGAAGTCTCCGATAAGTTCTTCAGCTGTAAGATGGAGGAAAATAGTTCTGTCAGTGAGCACATACTCACTATGTCTGGGTTACATAACCGCTTGTCTCAGCTGGGAGTTAATCTCCCGGATGATGCGGTCATTGATAGAATCCTCCAGTCGCTTCCACCAAGCTACAAGAGCTTTGTGATGAACTTCAACATGCAGGGGATGCAAAAGACCATTCCTGAGTTGTTCTCAATGCTGAAATCAGCGGAGATAGAAGTCAAGAAGGAACATCAAGTGTTGATGGTCAATAAAACCACTAAGTTCAAGAAAAGCAAGGGTAAAAAGAACTTCAAGAAGGACGGCAAGGAGGTTGCCGCGCCCGGCAAGCAAGCTGCCGGGAAGAAGCCAAAGAATGGACCCAAGCCTGAGACGGAGTGCTTTTATTGCAAAGGGAAGGGTCACTGGAAACGGAACTGCCCCAAATACTTAGCGGACAAGAAGGCCGGCAACACCAAAGGTATATTTGATATACATGTAATTGATGTGTACCTTACCAGTACTCGTAGTGACTCCTGGGTATTTGATACCGGTGCCGTTGCTCATATTTGTAACTCACAGCAGGAGCTGCGGAATAAACAGAGACTGGCAAAGGACGAGGTGACGATGCGCGTCGGGAATGGTTCCAAGGTCGATGTGATCGCCGTCGGCACGCTGCCTCTACATTTACCTACGGGATTAGTTTTAAACCTCAATAATTGTTATTTAGTGCCAGCTTTGAGCATGAACGTTGTATCGGGATCTCGTTTAATTCGAGATGGCTACTCATTTAAATCTGAGAATAATGGTTGTTCCATTTATATGAGAGATATGTTTTATGGTCATGCTCCTATGGTAAATGGTTTATTCTTAATGAATCTCGAGCGTATTGCTACACATATTCATAGTGTGAGTACCAAAAGACGTAAGGTTGATAATGATAGTCCCACATACTTGTGGCACTGCCGCCTTGGTCACATAGGTGTCAAACGCATGAAGAAGCTCCATGCAGATGGAATTTTAGAGTCTCTTGATTATGAATCATTTGACACGTGCGAACCATGCCTCATGGGTAAAATGACCAAGACTCCGTTCTCAGGAACAATGGAGCGAGCAACCAACTTATTGGAAATCATACATACTGATGTGTGCGGTCCAATGAGTGTTGAGGCTCGCGGTGGCTATCGTTATGTTCTCACCCTCACTGATGACTTGAGTAGATATGGGTATGTCTACTTAATGAAACACAAGTCTGAAACCTTTGAAAAGTTCAAGGAATTTCAGAGTGAGGTTGAAAATCAACGTGACAGGAAAATCAAGTTTCTACGATCAGATCGTGGAGGAGAATACTTGAGTCACGAGTTTGGCACACACTTAAGAAAATGTGGAATAGTTTCACAACTCACGCCGCCTGGAACACCTCAGCGTAACGGTGTGTCCGAACGTCGTAATCGCACTCTATTAGATATGGTGCGATCTATGATGTCTCTTACCGACTTACCGCTATCCTTTTGGGGCTATGCTTTAGAGACTGCCGCATTCACTTTAAATAGGGCTCCGTCGAAATCCATTGAGACGACACCGTATGAATTATGGTTTGGGAAGAAACCTAAGCTGTCGTTTCTAAAAGTTTGGGGATGCGATGCTTATGTCAAGAAACTTCAACCTGAAAAGCTCGAACCCAAGTCAGAAAAATGCGTCTTCATAGGATACCCAAAAGAAACTATTGGGTACACCTTCTACCTCAGATCCGAAGGCAAGATCTTTGTTGCCAAGAATGGGTCCTTTCTAGAGAAAGAGTTTCTCTCGAAAGAAGTAAGTGGGAGGAAAGTAGAGCTTGATGAAGTATTACCTCTTGAACAGGAATCTGGCACAACTCAAGAAAATGTTCCTGAGGTGCCTGCACCGACTAGAGAGGAAGTTAATGATAATGATCAAGATACTTCTGATCAAGCTCCTACTGAAATTCGAAGGTCCACAAGGACACGTTCCGCACAAGAGTGGTACGGAAACCCTGTCTTGGAAATAATGTTGTTAGACAACGGTGAACCTTCGAACTATGAAGAAGCGATGGCGGGCCCGGATTCCGACAAATGGCTAGAAGCAATGAAATCCGAGATAGGATCCATGTATGAAAACGAAGTATGGACTTTGACTGACTTGCCCGTTGAACGGCGAGCCATAGAAAATAAATGGATCTTTAAGAAGAAGACAGACGCGGATGGTAATGTGACCATCTATAAAGCTCGGCTTGTCGCTAAGGGTTATCGACAAGTTCAAGGGGTTGACTACGATGAGACTTTCTCACCGGTAGCGAAGCTGAAGTCCGTCCGAATCATGTTAGCGATTGCCGCATTCTATGATTATGAAATATGGCAAATGGACGTCAAAACGGCATTCGTTAATGGTTTCCTTAAGGAAGAATTGTATATGATGCAGCCGGAAGGTTTTGTCGATCCTAAGAATGCTGACAAGGTATGCAAGCTCCAACGCTCGATTTATGGGCTGGTGCAAGCATCTCGGAGTTGGAACATTCGCTTTGATGAGATGATCAAAGCGTTTGGGTTTACGCAGACTTATGGAGAAGCCTGCGTTTACAAGAAAGTGAGTGGGAGCTCTGTAGCATTTCTCATATTATATGTAGATGACATACTTTTGATGGGAAATGATATAGAACTCTTGGACAGCATTAAGGCCTACTTGAATAAAAGTTTTTCAATGAAGGACCTTGGAGAAGCTGCTTATATATTAGGCATCAAAATCTATAGGGATAGATCGAGACGGCTCATAGGTCTTTCACAAAGCACATACCTTGATAAGATATTGAAGAAGTTCAATATGGATCAATATAAGAAGGGGTTCTTGCCTGTGTTACAAGGTATGAAATTGAGCTCAGCTCAATGTCCGACCACGGCAGAAGATATAGAAGAGATGAGCATCATCCTCTATGCATCAGTCATAGGTTCTATTATGTATGCCATGCTGTGTACCAGACCTGATGTAAACCTTGCCGTAAGTTTGGTAGGAAGGTACCAAAGTAATCCCGGCAAGGAACACTGGACAGCGGTCAAGAATATCCTGAAGTACCTGAAAAGGACTAAGGGAATGTTTCTCGTTTATGGAGGTGACGAAGAGCTCGTCGTAAAGGGTTACGTCGACGCTAGCTTTGACACAGATCTGGATGACTCTAAGTCACAGACCGGATACGTGTATATTTTGAATGGTGGGGCAGTAAGCTGGTGCAGTTGCAAGCAGAGCGTCGTGGCGGGATCTACATGTGAAGCGGAGTACATGGCAGCCTCGGAGGCAGCACATGAAGCAATATGGGTGAAGGAGTTCATCACCGACCTAGGCGTCATACCCAATGCGTCGGGGCCGATCAAGCTCTTCTGTGACAACACTGGAGCTATTGCTCTTGCCAAGGAGCCCAGGTTTCACAAGAAGACAAGGCACATCAAGCGTCGCTTCAACTCCATTCGTGAAAATGTTCAAGATGGAGACATAGAGATTTGTAAAGTGCACACAGACCTGAATGTAGCAGATCCGTTGACTAAACCTCTCCCTAGGGCAAAACATGATCAACACCAGAATTCCATGGGTGTTCGATTCATCACGATGTAACTAGATTATTGACTCTAGTGCAAGTGGGAGACTGTTGGAAATATGCCCTAGAGGCAATAATAAAAGCATTATTATTATATTTCCTTGTTCATGATAATTGTCTTTATTCATGCTATAATTGTGTTATCCGGAAATCGTAATACATGTGTGAATAACAGACACCAACATGTCCCTAGTAAGCCTCTAGTTGACTAGCTCGTTGATCAACAGATAGTCATGGTTTCCTGACTATGGACATTGGATGTCATTGATAACGAGATCACATCATTAGGAGAATGATGTGATGGACAAGACCCAATCCTAAACATAGCACAAGATCGTATAGTTCGTTTGCTAGAGTTTTCCAATGTCAAGTATCTTTTCCTTAGACCATGAGATCGTGTAACTCCCGGATACCGTAGGAGTGCTTTGGGTATACCAAACGTCACAATGTAACTGGGTGACTATAAAGGTAGACTACGGGTATCTCCGAAAGTGTCTGTTGGGTTGACATGGATCAAGACTGGGATTTGTCACTCCGTATGACGGAGAGGTATCACTGGGCCCACTCAGTAACGCATCATCATAATGAGCTCAAAGTCACCAAGTGTCTGTTCACGGGATCATGCATTACGGTACGAGTAAAGTGACTTGCTGGTAATGAGATTGAATGAGGTATTGGGATACCGACGATCGAATCTCGGGCAAGTAACATATCGATTGACAAAGGGAATTGCGTACGGGGTTGATTGAATCCTCGACATCGTGGTTCATCCGATGAGATCATCGTGGAGCATGTGGGAGCCAACATGGGTATCCAGATCCCGCTGTTGGTTATTGACTGGAGAGTCGTCTCGGTCATGTCTGCTTGTCTCCCGAACCCGTAGGGTCTACACACTTAAGGTTCGGTGACGCTAGGGTTGTGAAGATATGTATATGCAGTAACCCGAATGTTGTTCGGAGTCCCGGATGAGATCCCGGACGTCACAAGGAGTTCTGGAATGGTCCGGAGGTAAAGAATTATATATAGGAAGTGCTGTTTCGGCCATCGGGACAAGTTTCGGGGTCACCGGTATTGTACCGGGACCACCGGAAGGGTCCCGGGGGTCCACCGGGTGGGGCCACCTATCCCGGAGGGCCCCATGGGCTGAAGTGGGAGGCAACCCAGCCCATAATGCGCTGGGGCGCCACCCCCCTAGGGCCCATGCGGCTAGGGTTGAGGGGA
This sequence comes from Triticum urartu, assembly GCF_003073215.2. Taxonomy (NCBI): domain Eukaryota; kingdom Viridiplantae; phylum Streptophyta; class Magnoliopsida; order Poales; family Poaceae; genus Triticum; species Triticum urartu. Next base: position 380,846,894 of record NC_053026.1, on the reverse strand, counting down.
AACCCTAAGGGGGGCGCCCCCTTGCTTGGGGGGCAAGCCCCCCACCCTAGGCCGCCGCCCCCCCTAGTAGATTCCATCTACTAGGGTCGGCGCCCCCCCCTAGCACCCCTATATATAGTGGGGAAGAGGAGGGACTTCACACCTCAGCCCCTGGCGCCTCCCTCTCTCCCCGTTACGTCTCTCTCTCGTAGTATAGGGGAAGCCCTGCTACTGTGACGCCCTGCATCCACCACCACGCCGTCGTGCTGCTGGATCTTCGTCAATCTCTCCTTCCCCCTTGCTGGATCAAGAAGGAGGAGACGTCTCCCGTCCCGTACGTGTGTTGAACGTGGAGGTGTCATCCGTTTGGCGCTTGGTCATCGGTGATTTGGATCACGTCGTGTACGACTACATCATCACTGTTCTTTGAACGCTTCCGCACGCGATCGACAAAGGTATGTAGATGCATCCGATGGCTCGTTGCTAGTTGAACTCCTAGATGGATCTTGGTGAAACGAGTAGGAAAATTTTTGTTTTCTGCAACGTTCCCCAACAGTGTATGATGTCTAGCTTGTATTGCTTCTAACTTGAATTGCATCTGCTTACTTTACACATAATGCCTGTGAATATGACACATGTTCCTGTTTCTAGAACATAGTGTACATGATGAGCACATCTCCCCTACTCCACCATCACAGGTGCTTGCTCTTACTTGGAACTGTTATACGTGGTTGCATTTTCCGTATGATGTCTAGTTTGTATTGCTTCTGATTATGTTGAATTGCATCTGCGTAGCTTACAACTTATACCTGCAACAATCAGTTACCCATAAGACACATTTAACTTGGGACTGTGATGTAGGTTGCATCTTGCATTGTCTTCTAGCTTGTATTGCTTCTAATTTCTTGAAATGGCACTTACGACGAGACACTTTTTACCTGATTGAGTGATATTGGTTGCATGTTCATATGGTGCCTAGCTTTCATTTCTTCTAATTTTGTTGAAATGTTTTTCGCTTACTGTTTTTTCATACATATTCCATCCTCCTATCGTACGTGTGAATATGAAACGTTGTCTTTTTTTGTATATATTCCATCCTCCTATCCTGCACTTGCCTTACATCAAAGTAGTGTTCGTCTGTATCATGCATCAACCAGTTATGCAGAGCTAATTTTATTCATCTTGTGGTTTTGACTTCATAAGGCAATATCAGAAAATAGGAAGGAAAAGAGTAAGTTAGGGGATGTTGGTGGTCCTCCGCACCGACGCAAACAGAGACTCTCTAAATTTGCCACTGCTACTGCTAATGAAGTTGAAGTCCCAAGTCTACATGATGAGTTCATCTCCCGTACTCCACCATCGCAGGTGCTTGCTCTAAGTTGACAGTGTGATAATTGGTTTCATGTTGCATATGTTGTCTAGCCTATATTTCTTCTATTTTGATTAAATTGCACCTGCTGAGTTTATACGTTATACATGTGCATATGACATGGCTTTCTGTGTCTAGAATACACTACATCTATCTATCATACCATGTTCTTACATCAAAGTACTGATGTTGTGTATCCCGCATCAGTCACTCATGATTGGACGCTTTTAACATGGCAATTTGATAGTGGTTGCATCTTGCATTGATTTCTACGTTGTACTGCTTCTAATTTTTCGAATTGCCACTTATGATAAGACACATTTAACTTGGCAGAGTAATATTGGTTGCATCTTTCATATGGTGTCTAGCTTGCATTACTTCTATTTTCTTGAAAATCCTTCTACTTAGTTTGCACATCGTAGCTGTGAATATGTCATGTCGTCATGTTTTTCTTCCATATTCCATCCTCATACGGTTGTCTTACATCAAAGTATTGCTTGTCTGTATCATGCATCAATGAGTTCTGAAGAGTGATTTTATTCTTTTGTGTTGTGGGTACAGCTTGACATGGCAAAGTCAAAAAAGAGCAAGGAAAATAATATAGTAGGGAGTGCTGTTACTCGTCAGGTGAAACGGAAAAGGTTCTACCGTCGAGATTCTGCTGGTACTTATAGTGTAGTAGAAGGTCCAAATCCACCGGCTAAATCTACAAACACAGTATCACCTGCTCCACCAGCTGCAACATCCGCTTCAACTGTACCAGCATCTCAACTAGTTACTCGTTCGTTTGCTCCGGAACTGGCCAGTTCCCAAGCTGCCTTCACACCTAACACTACTACCGAAGCACTGCTGACACAACAGGACTTGGCAAGATCAGATGAACCTCATGAGCATCAACACCAAGACGGTACCTAACCGAGTCAAGTTGCAGTTGCATGCTCCTTTATATGTACTCTCACAGTTTGATGTACACTAACACTTTCCATATTCGTTGTTGAACTAGCACCATGGCACAACCGGAAACAGACATCAGGGATAATGCTTGACAGATTAACAAAATCTAAAGGAGGAAGAATGGAGATCCATTTTGAGGCAGGTTTAAAAAGGCCACGTGATGCTACAGAGTCAGCCAAGTTAGTATCAGAGGCAGCCGTTGCCGTTAGGTATCATGCACGTATCCTCCCAACGTGGATCCAGTACAGGAATGAGAAAGACAATACCCAGTTTAACACCTTCCTTGACCATTTATCCATAAGTAATGTTATTCATCGCAATTAGTAATATTGTCTTGCTCTGTCCCATACTTTCTAGCTTCCTCCTAATAAGACTCACATTCTTTTTTCAACAGATGAGGTTCAAGTTGGATCCGAAAGATGATGCAACTAGACAAGCATGCACTCATGTTTTTCAGTCTGCTCTACGACAGTATCGGTACCACCTTAGAAAATCTCACTTTGAAGGCAAGGCTAACAATGAAATCGCCCAAACATCTCCAGTGGAATATATTACAGATGAAGATTGGACAGCCCTCATTAAACACTGGTCTGATCCAAAGTATCAGGTAGGCTATATGTATTTGATCAGACCACATATTGAACTTGAATTTATGCATGTGCCTTACAAGTGTATCTTATTCTAGGCTAACTGTTTGAAGAACAAAACCAACCGTTCTAAAGTGAAATTCCAATAGACCACAGGATCTCATAGCTATATTGCACACTGCGAGGCTCTTGTAAATAGCTGCTACTTCCTTATTTTTTGTGCCATATTATCGTATCTATATTGACTTGTTCCAAATACAGAGGAAATCCCATGCGGACTAAAAACAACCTGAACCGAATGCAGTGCAAATCTTCAAGGATTGCCACACCAGCAAGATGAAGGGCATGAGCACACCAGTTCAAGCCGCTGTTGTAAGTCCTTACTCCTCCTGCCTTGAACTGATTGGTACTGTGATGTGTTCATTTAACTACTTGGTTTGCAGCCAATGTCAGTTACTTTGTTCACTTTTATTCACAGTTGTCTTAACGTATCATTTCACCTTACATGGTTTAAAAGAGATGAAGGATATTCTTTTGGTCTTGATCTAAAATCTAGTTGTTATGTTCATGTGCGCACACAATGATAAAATAGCCTGTTTGTTTTATATCTGTTTGCCCATGATATGAATGATGTCATACTATGTTCATCCTACTTTAAACCATGTCTCTTTATCCTTAGATGTCAACGAATGTGAGGAAATAGACAATATGGTAGGCATGCTACATGGACATATGTTCCGAAAGTGATTTTATTATGTAGTTGGCACTACAATACATGCTAATGTATTACAGTAGTTCACCAAAATAAGTTATGTATAAACGTTTAATCTACTTTGTTTGTTTTTGTCTCATTAGTAACTTATCTGGTACACTAATCTACAAGTTCAAACTTTCAAGAAGCTATGGAACAAATGATTGAACAGCCACAACCACCTGAAGGTGACGAGGCTACTACAGGTACAATGTCACCTCTTGCTGCAGTGCGTCAGTATCTCTCCACTAACAGTGCAAAAAGCACCTTCCTGCATAATTCTGGGTTGGTTATCAAGGTAACCTCGTCCAAATCGCCTACTGAACAAAATCTTCCTGCTAGACAGAGTGATATATCTGTGCTCCAAACACAAGTCCAATCCCTAATGGACGTTGTTTTGGAAACAAGAATAGTAGTTGAGAAATGTCGTCAAGATATGAATGGTTTTGAAACCAGACTATCAGACATTCGCTTTGTTGTTCAAGAGCAATGGCGGAAAAAGGTGGAGATCGTGCTGCTCCATTAGATTCTACAGCCTGAAACATTAGCACTCAGGTCAAATGATCTGTGCTTCTATACATCTGATGGTGCTTTTATCTGGAAGGACTGTAAACTTTATGCCAACAGGCCTTTTGTTGTGTGGTTGGAATTTATTTTGTTGTGATACAACATTTATGATGCTGCCTCGGGCTATAGTAATTACGACGCTATTTTTGTATAGTGTAGGTTTATCTTAGTAATGTATTCGGCCGAAACCTTCGTAGGAGCCCAACATGCCAACATTCGTCGAGCCCATTCCAATTGGGCTAAAAACAATTACGGGCCGAAATTGGCATGTAGCCCACTAAAAATATCTAGGCATAAATCAGCATAAGCTTTCATATTTTTCTGGTAGGCCTGTGCCCATAGTGGGCCTTTAACAGGCCTAAACATAATTTGGGCCCTCAGTAAAAATAGGACGTTTACAGGTGTAAATATCTCGAGCCCATAAAATACATGGGCCTTTAATAGACCGAAAGTGAGATTGGGCCCTGATTGTGCCAAATAACCCACTGGACTTTAACAGGCCGAAATTCCGACGGGTCGTAAATGCGCCGACCTAATACACGGGCCTTTAATAGGCCGGAACTTTGGTCGAGCTAGATTATCGTCATTTCTATATGGGCCGTTAATGGGCCCTATATGACGTTGGGCCACATATGGCCCATGGTTTACGGTCGGCGTTAACAGGCCAAAAATGACAACAGGCCAAAAGTGGCCCAAAGCTATAGTGGGCCTCTAACAGGCCGAATGTCAGACATGGCCCAATATGACCCAAATCCTTCACGGTCGTTTATGGGCCGAAAGTTTTGATGGCCTATAAATGGGCCCAAATGAAGCCGGACCTTTAACAAGCCGGAAATACACCGGGCCATAATTCGGCCCAATTACTTAGCGGACTGTTAACGGGCCAGAAGTGACCATGGGCCGCGTTGATGACAAGTTTAGGACAGGCCGTTGACGGGCCGATTTGACAGATAATGTTGGGCCTTTAGCTGGGTCGGCCCATTATGGTCAGCAGAATCTAGTGGGCCTTTAGCTGGGCCGGCCCATTGTGGTCCGCAAAATCTTGTGGGCCTTTAGCTAGGCCGGCCCATTATGGTCTGCAAAATCGTGTGGGCCTTTAGCTGGGCCGGACCATTATGGTCCTCTAAATTTTGTGGGCCTTTAGCTGGGCCAGCCCATTATGGTCCGCTAAATCTTATGGGCCTTCGGTTGGACCGGCCCATTTAATCTTTGTGGGCCACTTTTGGGCCGGTCCACGTGTCAACATATCATAGGCCCATCTCGACCGTTGGATGAGTGACACCTGTGCCAACGCGGAGCTGACGCGTGGATCCGTCAGCCAATGAGAATTTTACACGTGGAAAATCAGCATTGGTCGTGGCTGTTAACGGGTTATCGGATCCAAAATCTGACCCGATAGCTTAACGGCGTTCCGTTACGGTGGATGCCACGTGTCGGTCACCCTTGACGAAAGCACTTCTGTGACACACGATTTATCGTCATGGAAGTGGACACTTCCATGATGATAATTTTGGCAATGTCATGGAACACTTCTACGACAGCACGGGTATGACTATCTTGATTCTGTCATAAATTTTTCATGGATGTACATGCATGACAGAAAACACGACCTACTGTGACAAACACGTATCATCACGGAAGTGTATTTTTTTGTAGTGCCCTTGATAGTACGGCAATCGATCCTATAACCCGGTCTCCCAACCACCACTATGAGACTGGTAAAATAGAAAACCTATCAAGGGCAAACCTTTGTCTTGCACATAGTCCACTTGAGCTAGATGATGACAATCTTGACTTCCTCAAGTTGGACCACCTTTCTTGATTGTGTTGGCTCGATGAAGACTAGTTGATTGCTCCCCCATACTCCACTATGGGTGAGCCACTCTTCGGCACATCTTCATAAATCCATTGTTACCAAAATGGACGGCAAGCTTCAGACATTTGATCTCTTCATGATGCTCCACTTGAACTTGCACATCGCAACCTTGAATCTTTCCAATTCTCTTCATTTGGATGATGTCTTGACGGTAGACATGAATGATCACACAATCTTCTTCTTCAAGACATGCTTGCAATAAGCTCAACACTCACATGACCAATCTTTGGATAATTCCTTGAATAGCACCTTGGTCAACACAAACTCTCCTTGAAACCAACACATGAACTCCAAGACAAGCCTATGGACAAAACCTTCAAATATAACTCAAGGAAACCATTAGTCCATATAGATTGTCATCAATTACCAAAACCAAACATGGGGGCTGAGGGAGTCCTAGATTAGGGGGTATCTGGACAGCCGGATTATATCCTTTGGCCGGACTGTTGGACTATGAAGATACAAGATTGAAGACTTCGTCCCGTGTCCGGATGGGACTCTCCTTGGCGTGGAAGGCAAGCTTGGCAATACGGATATGTAGATCTCCTTCCTTGTAACCGACTCTGTGTAACCCCAGCCCCCTCCGGTGTCTATATAAACCGGAGGGTTTAGTCCGTAGGACGAAAATCAACAATCATACCATAGGGTAGCTTCTAGGGTTTAGCCTCTTCGATCTCGTGGTAGATCAACTCTTGTACTACCCATATTATCAAGAAAAATCAAGCAGGACATAGGGTATTACCTCCATCAAGAGGGCCCGAACCTGGGTAAAACATCGTGTCCCCTGCCTCCTGTTACCATCCGCCTAGACGCATAGTTCAGGACCCCCTACTCGAGATCCGCCAGTTTTGACACCGACATTGGTGCTTTCATTGAGAGTTCGTCTGTGTCGTCATCATTAGGCTTGATGACTCCTTCAATCATCTATAGCGATGCAGTCCAGGGTAAGACTTTTCTCCCCGAACAAATCTCTGTATTCGGCGGCTTCGCATTGCGGGCCAACTCGCTTGGTCATCTGGAGCAGATCGAGAGTTACGCCCCTGGCCACCAGGTCAGATTTGGAAGCTTAAACTACACGGCCGATACCCGCGGAGACTTGATCTTCGACAGATTCGAGCCACTGCCGAGTGCGCCACACGGTCACGATGAGCATGATTTAGCTCTACCATCGGACAGTGTTCAGGAGATCGCACCGGCAACCGCTCCAACCCTCAATTCGGAGCCAATCGCGCCATCCATGGACGGATGGATAGACCCCACCACGGAGGCCGCATCCTCAGCGGCGATTGAGCTGAGTATCGACTTTACCCTTCACGGGAGCCGTGACGCCGAACTGCCGGATTCTTCCCCGGCCACGGACTCCGAACAGCCTGCGCCCGTGCCTATCGAATCGGACTGGGCGCCGATCATGGAGTTCACCTCTGCGGATATCTTTCAGCACTCGCCCTTCGGCGACATACTGAACTCAGTAAGGTCTCTCTCCTTGTCAGGAGAGTCCTGGCCGAACTATGTTCGGCAGGATTGGGATGCGAATGACGAAGAAATTCGCCGCCCACCCACCACCCACTTAGTAGCCACTGTCGATGATTTGACCGACACGCTCGACTTCGACTCCGAAGACATCGACGGTATGGACGATGATGTGGGAGACGAACAGGAACCAATGCCCACAGGGCACTGGACAGCCACCTCATCATATGATATATACATGGTGGACACACCCAAAGAATGCAATGGCGACGGGACAGCGGAGGATGACCCCTCCAAGAAGCAACCCAAGCGCCGACGTTAGCGGCGCCGCTCTAAGTCTCGCCAAAGCAAAAGTGGTGATACCAGCACAGGAGATAATAGCACTCCGGACAATGCCGAATATGACAACAATCCCCTCCAGCAAGATTTAGAGCAGGAGGATGGAGAAGCCAGCCCTCCCGAGAGAGCGGCAGATGGAGAGGCGGAGGATGATAATTACATGCCTCCCTCCGAAGACGAGGCAAGCCTCGACGATCACGAATTTGTCGTGCCTGAGGATACCGTCGAGCAAGAGCGCTTCAAGCGCCGGCTTATAGCCATGACAAATAGCCTTAAGAAAAAGCAACAGCAGTTTCAAGCTGATCAAGATTTTCTAGCTGACAGATGGACTGAAGTCCTTGCGGCCAAGGAATATGAACTCGAACGCCCCTCCAAGAGTTACCCAAAGCGCAGGTTGCTACCCCGACTGGAGGAGGAAGCATTAAAACCTACATCTCCAGCATATGACACAACTGATCGGCCACCTCATGGTCGCGACAGAGAGGCATTTCAGCCAAAAGCTCAGCCCGCACCCCAACGCCACTCAAATAAAAATGTCAAGGCACGGGGAAACACGCTAGACCTGCGAGACGTATTGGAGGACAAAGCAAAACACGCAAGATCGCTCTACGGATCATGAGGGCGCGCCACTACGCGAGACGATAACCGTCACACCGGATACAGTAACAGTAAATCCGGCCGGGCCGAACACAGCGGACAAGACTCAGTTGAGCTGCATCGCGACATAGCCTAGTACAGAGGCGCCGCACACCCCCTATGCTTCACAAACGAAGTAATAGATCACCAAATCCCAGAGGGCTTCAAACCCGTAAATATCGAATCATACGATGGCACAACAGATCCTGCGGTATGGATCGAGGACTTCCCCCTGCACATCCACATGGCCCGCGGTGACGATCTACACGCCATCAAATACCTCCCACTTAAACTCAAAGGACCAGCTTGGCATTGGCTCAATAGCCTGCCAGCAGAATCCACTGGTTGTTGGGAAGATCTGGAAGCCGCATTCCTCGACAACTTCCAGGGCACTTATGTGCGACCACCAGATGCCGATGAGTTGAGCCACATAATTCAGCAGCCAGAGGAATCGGCCAGGCAATTCTGGACACGGTTCCTGACAAAGAAAAATCAAATCGTCGACTGTCCGGATGCAGAGGCCCTACCAGCTTTTAAGCACAACATCCGCGACGAGTGGCTCGCCCAGCACCTTAGCCAGGAAAAGCCGAAATCTATGGCAGCCCTCACGACACTCATGACCCGCTTTGCGCGGGAGAGGACAGCTGGCTGGCTCGCAGCAATAACATATCAAAGAACCATGGTACCTTAGATACCAAGGATAGCAATGGTAGGTCACGCCGCAACAAACATAAGCGTTGCGTCAACAGCGACAATACCGAGGATACGGCAGTCAATGCCGGATTCAGAGGCTCTAAACCCGGTCAGCGGAAAAAGCCATTCAAAAGAAGCACCCCGGGCCCGTCCAGTTTGGACCGTATACTCGATCGCCCGTGTCCAATACACGGCACCCCCGACAAGCCAGCCAACCACACCAACAGGGAATGTTGGGTGTTCAAGCAGGCCGGCAAGTTAAATACTGAAAACAAAGATAAGGGGCCACATAGCGATGATGAGGAAGAGCCCCGATCGCCGAACACCGGAGGACAGAAGAGGTTCCCCCCACAAGTGCGGACGGTGAACATGATATATGCAACCCACATCCCCAAAGAGGGAGCAGAAGCGTGCGTTAAGGGACGTATATGCGTTTGAGCCAGTCGCCCCAAAGTTCAACCCATGGTCCTCCTGTCCGATCACCATCGATCGCAGGGACCATCCCACTAGTATCCGTCATGGCGGATTCGCCGCACTGGTCCTAGACCCAATCATCGACAGATTTCACCTCACTCGAGTCCTTATGGACGGCGGCAGCAGCCTGAACCTGCTTTATCAGGACACAATGCGCAAAATGGGTATAGACCCCTTGTTGCTGTCAAAACCGGTGGATCTCGGGTAGGGGGTCCCGAACTGTGCGTCTAGGCCGGATGGTAACAGGAGGCAAGGGACACAAAGTTTTACCCAGGTTCGGACCCTCTTGATGGAGGTAAAACCCTACGTCCTGCTTGATTAATATTGATGATATGGGTAGTACAAGAGTAGATCTACCACGAGATCGGAGAAGCTAAACCCTAGAAGCTAGCCTACGGTATGATTGTTGTTCTATATGTTGTCCTACGGACTAAAACCCTCCGGTTTATATAGACACCGGAGAGGGTTAGGGTTACACAAAGTCGGTTACAATGGTAGGAGATCTACATATCTGTATCGCCAAGCTTGCCTTCCATGCCAAGGAAAGTCCCTTCCGGACACGGGACGAAGTCTTCAATCTTGTATCTTCATAGTCCAGGAGTCCGGCTGAAGGTATAGTCCGGCCATCCGGACACCCCCTAATCCAGGACTCCCTCAGTAGCCCCTAAACCAGGCTTCAATGACGACGAGTCCGGCGCGCAGATTGTCTTCGGCATTGCAAGGCGGGTTCCTCCTCCAAGTACTTCATAGAAGATTTTGAACACAAAGATAGTGTCCGGCTCTGCAAAATAAGTTTCCACATATTGCCATAGAGAGAATAATATTTACACAAATCTAATCTGCTAACGTATTCCGTAGTGTGACGCACCACAGCCAAGCCTTTATCCGAATCGTTTTATTATCTCACCTTAGCGCGTCATGTGAGGCGGTTTCCTTGGCACGTCTTGTTAAAGCAGAGATCGTGTCCCCTTATTCCGGGATTCTCATCACTACGGGCGTGGGTAACCCAACCACGCCATTGATTACGGCGCTTGGAGATAAGCGAGTTTTAGCAGGCTGGTGGGGACACGTAGTTGCGTCCACCCATATAAGGGGATAAGGATCCACCTTTTCACCTACGCCTTCTTCCTCCTTTGCCTATCCATTTTCGCGCACTCGAGCTCTAGCGCCCAAATCCGCACTCCCCACCTCAACCTTCTCCAGCCATGTCCGGAGCGGGAGGCAAGTGGATGGTCTCCTCCGTCACGGAGGGACACATCAAAAAACTGAGGAAGGCCGGATACTTGTCTAACGACATCGCGTACCAGCTTCCCGAAGAGGGGCAGCTCCTCCCCACCCCAAGGCCCCATGAGAGGCTAGTGTTCCTTCCCCACTTCCTCCACGGACTGGGCTTTCCTATCCACCCATTCGTCCGGGGACTCATGTTCTACTACGGCCAAGATTTCCATGATCTGGCCCTGAACTTCATCCTCAACATCTCGGTGTTTATCGTCGTGTGCGAGGCTTTCCTCTGCATCCGCCCCCATTTCGGCCTATGGCTCAAGACTTTCAATGTCAAGCCGAAGGTGGTGCGCGGCAACCAGGCGGAGTGCGGAGGCGCCATGGTGGGCAAGATGCCCAACGTCTTATGGCTCGAGGGCTCCTTTGTGGAGACCCTGAAGGGGTGGCAATCGGGGTGGTTTTACATCACCGAGCCGCGCGACCCTGAGTGGGTCGCAGCCCCTGAGTTCCGGTCCGGACCCCCAACGCGACTCACGTCCTAGAAAGAGACGGGCCTATCATGGGGCGGAAAAGGAGAGGTGACTGCACTGCAAACATGCATCCAAACCCTGGTGGACAAGCAGCTCAAGCTTGTCAACGTAGTCCAGGTCATGCTCATCCGCCGAATCCTCCCGTGTCAACAACGGGCCTTTAATCTGTGGGAGTTCAACCCGGCGCAACACCGAACTCTGAGCAGGCTCTTCGACGCGACGTACGAAAATGCCTGGAAGGTGCTTTTCAAGGGCGCCGACGCTCCCGCATCCGCTACTGAGGATCGCGGATTCAGCGCGCAGCGTCACGCTAGCACGGTAAGTTGTTTGTACCTTTTACAGGGTATTAATTTTTCATAGTTTAACTCTATGTGGGCTCTAAGCTCCCTTACCTTTGACAGGTTTGGCAGGCGAAGTCCGGACAGATCGATTGTCCAGCTCCTTTGCCCGAAGACCCAGCCGATGCCCGCTTGGCGAAGCTGCTGGTTCCGGCACCCTATGTGGTGCCGGAGAAGAAGGCCACGAAGAAGGCCAAGGGGACTCGAAAAAGTGCCCGGCACTAGGAGGTGTCGGGTTCATCATCCGACGGCTCCAAGGCGCATTCCTCCCGTGAAGACGAGGAGGAGGAAGAAGAGACCTCTCCCCCTCCAGCGGGGGGAGAGAAGAAAAGGAAGGCCGCCCTCACTGGGGAGGCCGAAGGGTCCAAGAAGGGGAAAACCCTTCCTCCGGACTACTCCACCGACGCCGACGACGGCGGAGAGGAGTGGCCGCTCAGGGCCAAGCCCCTAGCAAAATCGTAAGTATCCGGATACCAGAGTAATTCACAGTATTCCTTTATTGCATAGCTTTCTCTTATGTCGGATATGATTATGCAGCCCACCCAAAGACCGGCTCGACGCGTCGTCGAGCGGTTCACTGGACTCGTCGGATGTGAATTCGCTTCCGACGGCCACATCCCCCCGCCCTACGGACGACGCTGAAGTATTGTCCCAACAGGTTCCAAGCCAGGAGGAGGTGGTCCTGGAGGCGCCGCAAGGCCACCTCCCGGACTCCAGGAGTAAAGGGGATAAAACCCCCCCAGGGCTCCAAGTCCGGCCCTAGGCCAGACACCGCTCCGGAACCTTCAAGAGTTCCAGAGTCCGGCGGCCGACCTCCTTCCAAGAGGAGCAAGCCCACCGTGCCGGTGACCCCCGTCCAACCAGAGGCGCCGGACAATCTGTTGGAGGTGCTCAAAGGCGCCTCCATCAACGAGGAGCACCGCACCATTATGAGTGCGGTGGTCCAGAAGGTTCAGTCCGCCAAGAGCGGACTGACTGAAGCTTGTTCTAGCCTTTTAACGGGCTTTGAGGTAAGTAAAGAATGTGTAAATAATATTACCGCATAGACAGTAGCCCCTGATGCTCTGTTTGGCGTTCGGGAAGAAAAGCCGAATAGAGGATCAAATAAAATTCGCAGGAGTCTAACAAAAAGGAGTCAATATGCATATGCAGGCTTCTCTGCTGGCGTCCGCCGCACTGACTGCGGAAGTGGACACGCTAAAGCAGAACCTCGAGCAGTCCAAGCAAAATCTCGGGCGTGCCAAGAAGCAGCTCGAGGACAAGGAAGGTAAGAAATACGTTGTTTTAAATATATATATAAAAAAGTGCAATTGCAAAAAATGACAGGATTATCGTGGCTATTGTAGGGGCCACGTCTGAGGTGGCGACCCTTAAGCAAGCATTGTCCGAGGCCGAGAAGAGGGCGGCCACGGAGCGCACCGAGCGAGAGAAGTATGAGGCCCAGGTTGGCAAGGTGCGGCAAGAGCTCCAGGCTCTCATGAAAAAACATGAGAGTTTGGAGCTTGACTCAAAGATGCGAGCGTCCGAGCTCGCGATGGCTATTGAAAATGCCAAGTCTGCCAAGGCCGAATCCCAGAAGACCCTCCATGAGTTGGATGAGGTGAAAAAGATAGCGGCGGGTAAGGCATTCTTTATGCAAAGCAAACACATAAACGTGAGTTACTTGTTACTTACCCGAATCCGGAGCTCTCGAGGAGCGTTCGTACATCTTCCCTGTAGCGTGTCCGATGCCGCCGTATTCTATCGAGCCAAGGAGGGCAGCTCGACAGAGAAGGTGTTCTGGTCTCAGTATGCTGAGGCCGGACACCCTGTGCCCCTGAGCGACCAGCTGAAGCAACTGGTCGAGCTCCACAAGGCGGCCGAACAGGCCATGAAGGGCCTCATAGTTCGGCTGTGGCCTGGAGAGGCTCTGCCTGGGAGCTATTTCGGGCTGGTGCAGCAGCTGGTGGGGGCCTATCCAAGGCTCGAAGTCATCAAGCGCTCCGTCTACATTGAAGGTGCCCGTAGGGCCCTTGCCCGTGCTAAGGTGCACTGGGGCAAGCTGGATGCTGAGAAGCTTGTGAAGGACGGGTCACCGCTGGGGAAAGAGCATCGCAAGCCCGAGAATTATTATACGGATGTTCTGAAGGGTGCCCGCCTTGTGGCGGATGAATGTTCCAGGGATGTAATTTTTGAGTAAAACTCGCTCGTTTTGTCATGTGCGCTGAAAACTTGTTCATATGCGCTAAGCAATGCTGCTGGAATTTAAAATATTACCTTATGTGCGGCTGTTTATCAATTCTGAGAGATGGCGAGTCGTCGGCTTCTGCCCCCGTGCCGCTAGTGCTGGGGTGTTCGGGGATAAACCTGAGCGCTCTTTTTCCCATGTTTGGGTCCTTCGAGGGAGGCGCTCAGCACAGCGAACAAGGCAATCAGACTATAATGCGTGAACACTCTCACTTAGCCATAGAATTCTATAATTTTAAATTTCAGCGAAGCCCCTGGTATTTGGAAGACCGAGTTCGGGGCGCTATCCACGCCTTGGCCGGACAGAGCCGACTCCTCGCTCTAAGCGGCATAAGTCTTTAGGGACTCGAAAAACCTCTCGAACAGCGACCAGCTCTTGCTTCATCATGACAGTCAGTTTTAGCTTTCTCTACTGAGGTGCTCGACCTAGCTCAACTGGGGCACAATCGCAGTAGTTCTCCTAGTGCTACCTTAGCCGACACAGTGGAACGTAAGGCACCAAAACATAGGAGCCGGGCAAACCCAACTATTGACCCAAGACATGATTCAGAGCCGATGCATATAATGCTATAAGTTCGGGGTGACGCACTTGTTAAAGTGTTCGGACTTCTCACACCATATTGAGGGGTACTAAAGCCCCTGGCATATTTTGGCCGTACCAAAGTGTACGGGTGCAACATGTCGTTAAGGAACATATATTTGTAAAAAAAGTGTAATGCAAAGAGAGACAAAAGCTATGCATTGTTTATTAAAAAGGGTTGCGATCAAAGCAGAACGATACACATAATGCGATAAGCAAAAGGTTGGACTATTTAACATGTCCGTTCCAGGGGCAGGCTGCGGAATGGTATGCGAAACAGGTATACTGCTCATGATAGAGACCACCTGGGAGTTCCGTAATGCAGCATGGCTTGTCTGCTTCCCTGGTTCTTGCATCGTTTGTGCGGCAATTGAACTGCCGAACAGGCCTTCCGAAGAGTGGAGTCCTGAAAGTAAGAGAAAATTAAAAAATTGGCAGCCCCTGGTGCAGTTTAAGCCGTGTTTCGGGCGTGCCGTGATGGTGCCCCTCCCCCTGTACCCATGGTATTTCTAGAGCGTAGTTATGTACACGAAGTACTGGTGTCGCATTTTTGCGAGGGCTGGGATTGGGGCCGCATTGCTACGCCTGCTCGGAACGTGCCAGGCGGTCTTGTTGTAGGTTACTCCGGGCGCGCTTGACGGTGTCCGGACGTTTAATGGCCGGACTGGAGAACTGCCTGGAGAGGCCGCTTTGTACTTCCGCTGCAAGGGCCGCCGTGTGCTCCTCCGTTCGGAGAGAGCGTTTGGTGTTTCCATCGACCATAATTACTCCTCGAGGGCCTGGCATCTTGAGCTTAAGGTATGCGTAGTGCGGTACCGCATTGAACTTGGCGAATGCGGTTCGCCCGAGCAGTGCGTGATAGCCACTACGGAATGGGACTATGTCGAAGATTAACTCCTCGCTTCGGAAATTATCCGGAGATCCGAAGACCACTTCAAGTGTGACTGAGCATGTACAGTTGGCCTCTACACCTGGTATTACGCCTTTAAAGGTCGTTTTGGTGGGCTTAATCCTCGACGGATCTATGCCCATTTTCCGCACTGTATCCTGGTAAAGCAGGTTTAGGCTGCTGCCACCGTCCATAAGGACTCTAGTGAGATGAAATCCGTCAATGATTGGGTCTAGAACCAATGTGGCAAATCCTCCATGACGGGTGCTAGTGGGATGGTCCCTTCGATCAAAGGTGATCGGGCAGGAGGACCATGGGTTGAACTTTGGGGCGACTGGCTCTACTGCGTATATGTCCCTTAACGCGCGCTTCCGCTCCCTCTTGGGGATGTGGGTTGTGTATATCATGTTCACCGTCCGTACTTGTGGGGGAAAACCCTTTTGTCCACTATTGTTCGGCGGCCGGGGCTCTTCGTCGTCATCGCTATGCAGCCCCATGTCTTTATTTTCGGCATTTAACTTGCCTGCCTGCTTGAACACCCAACAATCCCTGTTGGTGTGATTGGCCGGCTTTTCGGGGGTGCCATGTATCTGGCACAAACGGTCGAGTATTCGGTCCAAACTGGACAGGCCCCTAGGATTTCTTTTGAATGGCTTTTTCCGCTGACCGGATTTATAGCCTCTGAATCCGGCATTAACTATCGTATCCTCAGCATTGTCGCCGTTAATGCGGCGCTTCTGCTTGTTGCGACGCGACCTACCACTACTGTCCCTGGTATCTGAATTACCAGGGTTCTTGGTCATATTGTTGCTACGAGCAAGCCAGTTGTCTTCTCCCGCGCAAAAGTGGGTCATGAGTGTCGTGAGTGCTGCCATAGATTTCGGCTTTTCCTGTCCAAGGTGCTGGGCAAGGCACTCATCGGCAAGCCACTCGTCATGGATATTGTGCTTGAAGACTGCTAGGGCCTCTGCCTCCGGACAGTCGACTATTTGATTTTTCTTTGTTAGGAACCGTGTCCAAAATTGCCTGGACGATTCCTCTGGCTGCTGAATTACGTGGCTTAGGTCATCGGCGTCTGGTGGTCGCACATAAGTGCCCTGGAAATTGTCGAGGAATGCGGCTTCCAGGTCCTCCTAACAACCTATTGATCCTGCTAGCAAGTTGTTAAGCCAATGCCGAGCTGGTCCTTTAAGCTTGAGTGGGAGGTATTTGATGGCGTGGAGATCATCGCCGCGGGCCATGTGGATATGAAGGAGATAATCCTCGATCCATACCGCGGGATCTGTTGTGCCATCATATGATTCGATGTTTACGGGTTTGAAACCCTCGAGGATATGATGATCCATTACTTCGTCTGTGAAGCATAGTGGGTGTGCGGCGCCTCTGTACTGGGCTATATCACGACGTAGCTCCAATGAGCTTTGTCTACTGTGTTCGGCCCTACCGGATTTGTGTCCGGCGTGACGGTTGCCGTCTCAAGTCGTGGGGCACCCACGCGATCCGTAGATCGATCTTGTTTGCCTTGCCTTGTCCTCCAACATATCTCGTAGGTCTGGCGCATTTTCCCGTGCCTTGGTACGGGGTGCGGCTTGAGTGGAGGGCCGAGAGGCCTCTCTGTCGCGGCCACGAGGTGGCCGGTCGGTCGTATCAAGTGCTGGTGATGTAGGTTTAAGTGCTTCCTCCTCTAATCGGGGTAGCAACCTGCGCTTTGGGTAGCTCTTGGAGGGGCGTTCGAGTTTATGCTCTTCGGCCGCAAGGACTTCAGTCCATCTGTCGACTAGCAAATCTTGATCAGCTCTAAGTTGTTGCTGTTTTTTCTTGAGGCTTCTTGCCGTGGCCATAATCCTGCGTTGAAAACGCTCTTGCTCGACGGGATCCTCTAGCACAACGAATTCGTCGGTGTCGAGGCTTGCCTCATCTTCGGAGGGAGGCATATAATTTGTCCTCGACCTCTCTGTCTGCCGCTCTCTCATGAGGGCTGGCTTCTCCGTCCTCCTGTGCTGAATCTTGCTGGAGGGGGTTTTCTTCGGCACTCTCCGGAGTATTATTATCTCCCGTGCTGGAATCACCGTATTTCCTTTGGCGGGATTTTGAGCGGCGCCGCTGACGCCGGCGCTTAGGCTGTTTCTTGGAGGGGTCATCCTCCGCTGTTCCATCGCCATCTCCTTCTTTTGGGGTGTCCACCATGTATATGTCATACGACGAGGTGGCTTTCCAGGGCCCAATAGGCGCTGGTTCTTCATCGCCTCCTACATCGGTGTCCATACCGTCGATGTCATCGGAGTCGAAGTCGAGCATGTCGGTTAAATCATCGACAGTGGCTACAAAGTGGGTGGTGGGTGGGCTTTTAATTTCTTCATCGTCTGTATCCAAACCTTGCTGACCGTAGTCCAGCTAGGGCTCTCCTGATAAAGAGAGAGACTTTAGTGTCTTCAGAATGTTGCCAAAAGGCGAGTGCTGAAAGATGTCCGCGACAGTAAACTCCATGATCGGCGCCCAATCGGATTCGATCGGCAGGGGCGCGGAGGGTTCGGAGTCCGGAGAGGAATCCGGCTCCTTGGAGTCACGAGTCTCGCGGAGTGCGGGGCTGGTGTTCGGCTCGATCGCCATTGGGATCGCAGCCCCCGAGGCGGCGTCCAACCACCCATCCTCGATCGACGCAGTTGGCTCCGAATTAAGGGTCGAAGCCGATGCGGGTGCGGCCTCCAGGGCACTGTTCGGCGGCAGAGCTAGAACATGCTCGTCGTGACAGTGCGGCGCGCTCGGCAATGGCTCGAATCCATCGAAGATCAAGTCCCCGCGGATATCAGCCGTGTAGTTTAAACTTCCAAATCTGACCTGACGGCCAGGGGCATAGCTTTCAATCTGCTCCAGATGGCCAAGTGAATTGGCCCGCAGTGCGAAGCCGCCGAAGACGAAGATCTGTCCGGGGAGGAAGGTCTCTCCCTGGATTGCATCGCTATTGATGATCGTAGGAGCCATCAAGCCTAACGGCGACGACACAGAGGAACTCTCAATGAAAGCACCAATGTCGGTGTCAAAACCAGCGGATCTCGGGTAGGGGGTCCCGAACTGTGCGTCTAGGCCGGATGGTAACAGGAGGCAAGGGACACGAAGTTTTACCCAGGTTCGGGCCCTCTTGATGGAGGTAAAACCCTACGTCATGCTTGATTAATATTGATGATATGGGTAGCACAAGAGTAGATCTACCACGAGATCAGAGAGGCTAAACCCTAGAAGCTAGCCTATGGTATGATTGTTGTTCTATATGTTGTCCTACGGACTAAAACCCTCCGGTTTATATAGACACCGGAGAGGGTTAGGGTTACACAAAGTCGGTTACAATGGTAGGAGATCTACATATCCGTATCGCCAAGCTTTCCTTCCACGCCAAGGAAAGTCCCTTCCGGACATGGGACGAAGTCTTCAATCTTGTATCTTCATAGTCCAGGAGTCTGGCTGAAGGTATAGTCCGGTCATCCGGACACCCCCTAATCCAGGACTCCCTCACCCCTCAAGGATCAAACCCACAAAAATGACCTTCAAAGGCGTCATACCAGGTGTAGAGGCCCATTGCACAGGCTCAGTCACACTGGAAGTGGTCTTCGGATCCCCGGATAACTTCCGAAGCGAGGAGTTAATCTTCGATATAGTCCCGTTCCGTAGTGGCTATCATGCACTGGTCGGGCGAACCGCATTTGTGAGATTCAATGCGGTACCGCATTATGCATACCTCAAGCTCAAGATGCCAGGACCTCGGGGGGTCATCACAGTCAATGGAAACACAGAGCGCTCTCTCCGCAAGGAGGAGCACACTGCGGCCCTCGCTGCAGAAGCACAAAGTAGCCTCTTCAGGAAATCCACCAGTTCAATGATTAAACACCCGGACACCGTCAAGCGCGCCTGGAGTAATCTGCAACAAGACCGCCTGGCACGCTCCAAGCTCGCATAGCAATGCGGCCCCCACCCTAGTCCCCGCCAAACGGCGAAACCCGTGCCACGCGCACATAATTACGCATTGAAAATACCATGGGCATAGATGGGGGCACGACTACGGCACGCCCCCAAACGCGGCTCAACCGCACTAGGGGCTTCCCGCCTTATTATTTTTTCTCTCTTTCAGGACTTTACTCTCTGGAAACCCCGTCCTGCAGTACGATTGTCGGACACACGATACAACAACCAAGGAGGCAGAAAGCTACGTCGCATCATGGAATTCCCAGGTGGTCTCTGATAACGAGTGAAATACCTGCTTTAAATACCATTCCTCAGCTTGCCCTTGGAGGGGCCATGTCAAATAGTCCTACTTTTTGCTTATCGCACTACTTGTATCATTCTGCTTCGACGCACCTTTTTGAGTAAACAATGCATAGCACTAGACTATTACCGCATTCTCTATTCTTTTTTATATATATGTTCATTCATGACATTCAGCACCCGTACACTCTGGTACGGCCAATACGCCAGGGGCTTAAGCATACCCCATAATACGGCGTTAGAAGTCCGAAAACTTTCGACAGTGCGGCACCCCGAACTTATAGTTGGGTTTGCCCGGCTCCCTTGTTTTGGTACCTTACGTTCCGCTATATCGGCTAACGTAGCACTGGGAGAACTACTGCGATTGTGCCCCGGTTCATCTGGGTAAGCACCTCAGTAGAGAAAGCTAAAACTGACTGTCATGATAAGGCGAGAGTTGGTCGCTGTTCGAGAGGTCTGGAGTCCCTAAAGACTTATGCCACTTAGAGCGAGGAGTCGGCTTTGTCCGGCTTAAGGCGTGTATAGCACCCCGAATTCGGCCTTCCGAATACTAGGGGCTTCGCCAAAATTTAAAATTGTAGACTTCTATGGCTAAGTGAGAGTGATAAAGCATTATAGTCCGATTGCCTTGTTCGTTGTGCTGAGCACCTCCCTCGAAGGACCCAACAATGGGAAAAAGATTGCTCAGATTTATCCCGAACACCCCAGCACTCGTGGCATGGGGGCAGAAGCCGACGACTGGCCATCTCTCAGATTTTATAAACAGCCGCACAGAAGGTAATATTTTAAATTCAAACAAGCGTTGCATAGCGCACATGAACAAGTTTTCATAATATAGGATCACACGAGCAAGTTCATTCAAAAATTACATCCTTCGCACACTCCTCCGCCACAAGACGGGCACCCTTCAGGACACCCTCATAATACATTTCAGGGTGGCAATGCTCCTTGCCCTACGGCGGCCCCTCCTTCACCAGCTTCTCGGCGTCCATCTTGTCCCAGTGCACCTTCGCACGGGCAAAAGCCCGGCGTGCACCTTCGATGCAGACGGACCGCTTTATGACTTCCAGCCGTGGGCAGGCATCCACAAGCCGCCTCACCAGGCCGAAGTAGCTGTTGGGAAGGGAGTCGCCAGGCCACATCCGGACTATAAGGCCCCTCATGGCCTATTCGGCCGCCTTGTGCAGCTCGACCAGTTGCTTCAGCTGGTCGCTCACAGGCATCGGGTGTTCGGTCCCAGTATACTGAGACCAGAATAACTTCTCCGTCGAGCTTCCCTCCTCGGCCCGGTAGTACTTTGCGGCATCTGACACGCTGCGGGGAAATCTGCGAATGCTCTTGGAGAGCTCCGGACTCGGGTAAGTAATAAGTAATTTGCTTTCACATGCTTGCTTTGCATAATGAATGCCTTACCCGCCGCTATCTTCTCATCGCCTCAATTTCCTGTAGGGCCTTTTGGGCTTCAGCCTTGGCATGCTTTGTGCTCTCGAGGGCCGCGGCAAGCTGGGACTCTCGCGTCCTCGAGTCAAGCTCCAAAGTCTCGTGTTTCTTCACGAGAGCCTGGAGCTCTTGCTGCACCTCTCCCACCCGTGCCTCTTGTTTCTCCCGCTCGGTGCGCTCCTTGGCCGCTTTGTTTTTGGCCTCGGACAACGCTTGCTTCAGGGTCGCCACTTCGGTCGTGGCCCTGGCACATCCATGATGATCCTGTCATTTTGCAACCACATTTTATATTTATATATATATAGACAAAGTATTACTTACCTTTGTTCTCCTCGAGCTGCCTCTTGGCAAGGCCGAGCTCTTTCTCGGACCGCTCAAGGTTCTGCTTCAGTGCGGCGACCTCCACAGTCAGTGCGGCAGAGGTCAGCAGCGAAGCCTGCATACGCATACAGGCATACTTATATTAGACTCCTGCAGATATTATTTGATCCTCTATTCAGCTTTTCTTTGTGAACACCAACAGAGCATCAGGGGCTACCGTCTATGCGGTAATATTTTCCTATATTTTAAATACTTACCTCAAAGCCTGATAGAAGGCTGGCACAGGCTTCAGTCAGTCCGCTCTTGGCGGACTGAACCTTCTTGATCACCGCACTCATAATAGTGCGGTGCTCTTCATCGATGGAAGCGCCGTGAAGCGCTCCCAGCAGGTTGTCCGGTGCCTCTAGATGGACAAAGCTCATCGGCACGGGCGGCTTGCCCCTCTTGGAAGGGGGCCGCCTGCTGGAGTCTGGAACCACTGGAGGTTCCGGCGCGGTGTTCGGCTGAGGGCCGAACTTGGAGCCCTTTGGAGTCTTGCTCCCTTTGCTCCTGGAATCCGGAAGGTCACCTTGAGGCGCCTCCGGGACTATCTCCCCCCGGCTGGGTGCCCCTTGAGACAATACCTCGACATTGTCCGTAGGGCAAGGAGAGGAGGCGGTTGGAAGTGTATCACTATTCATATCCGACGAGTCCAAGGAACCGTCCGACGAGGATACGTCGATACGGGCTCGGGGCAGACTGCATAATCATATTCGACGTTAGGAGAAGCAGTGCAACAAAAGTATGCTATGAGTTACTCTGGTATCCAAATACTTACGACTTCGCCAGGGGCTTGGCCCTGAGTAGCCACTCGTCTTCGCCGTCGGCAGCGGTGGTGGAACAGTCCGGAAGGAGAGTCCTTCCCTTCTTGGACCCTTCGGCCTCCCCGGTTGGGGAGGCCTTCCTTTTCTTGTCTCCCCCGGCTGGAGGGGAGAATCTTCATCTTCCTCCACCTCGTTTTCACGGGAGGAGTGTGTCTCGGAGTTATCGGACGATGTGTCCGATACCACCTGGCGCCGGGAACTCTTTCGGGTTCCCGTGGCCTTCTTCTTGGTCTTCTCCGGCACCTCATAAGGAGCCGGAGTCTGCATCTCCGTCGGGAGAGTGTCTGCAGGGTCTTCGGGCAGAGAGGCCGGACAGTTAATCTGCTCCGATGTCTCCACCCAGTCCTGTCAAAGGCATGGGAGCTCAGACCCCGCACATGGTTATGCTATGGGAAACAAATACCCTACCAGATGTACAGAACTTACCGGCTTCGCCGGACGCTTCGCGCTTAGCCCGCGGTCCTCGGTAAGAGAAGGGGGGACCTCGGCGCCCTTGAACAGCACCTTCCAGACGTCCTTATGTGTCGTGTCGAAGAGCTCGCGTAGAGTCTGGTGCTGGGCCGGGTCGAACTCCCATAAGTTGAATGCCCGTTGTCAGTGTCAAAACCGGCGGATCTCGGGTAGGGGGTCCCGAACTGTGCATCTAAGGCGGATGGTAACAGGAGGCAGGGAACACGATGTTTTACCCAGGTTCGGGCCCTCTTGATGGAGGTAAAACCCTACGTCCTGCTTGATTTATTCTTGATGATATGAGTATTACAAGAGTTTATCTACCATGAGATCGGAGAGGCTAAACCCTAGAAGCTAGCCTATGGTATGATTGTCTGTTATTGTGTCCTACGGACTAAACCCTCCGGTTTATATAGACACCGAAGGGGGCTAGGGTTACACAGAGTCGGTTACAAGGAAGGAGATCTACATATCCGTATTGCCAAGCTTGCCTTCCAGCCAAGGAGAGTCCCATCCGGACACGGGACGAAGTCTTCAATCTTGTATCTTCATAGTCCAACAGTCCGGCCAAAGGTTATAGTCCGGCTGTCCGGATACCCCCTAATCCATGACTCCCTCAGTAGCCCCTAAACCAGGCTTCAATGACGATGAGTCCGGCGCGTAGTGTTGTCTTCGGCATTGCAAGGCGGGTTCCTCCTCCGAATACACCATGGAAGAATTTGAATACTAGGATAGTGTCCGACCCTGCAAAATAAGTTCCACATACCACCGTAGAGAGAATAATATTTCCACATATCTAATCTGCTGACACGTTTTGGCAACATAACATTATGCCATAGCCCGGTGATTATTCGAACCGTTTCCTTTGACTAGCCCCGCTCATAACGCGAGGCAGTTTCTTGACACGTCTTGTCAAAGCAGAGATCGTGTTCCCCTTATCCCGGGATTTTCATCAATACGGGCGTGGGTAACCCAACCGTGGCTAGGACTCCTAGATTTTAGGCAAGTCCCAAACGGCCACGAGGAGGATGCTTGATATTCGCCCTCTTTATAAAGGGACAAGGCTTTTACTTTTTTCCCTCCCGTGCTCAATCGAATCCTTCCCCCGCCTCGAGTTCTGACACCCAAAGCACAGGTCAGGTGCTTCAGACCTTGAATCATGTCCGGATCCAGCCTTCAAGGCCGGTGGATGCCTTCCTCCGTCACGGAGGAGGTCATCAAGAAGTTGAGGGAGGCCAGATACCTGACCGCCGAAATTTTGCATAGGCTGCCCACTCGAGGGCAGGTCATCCCTACTCCTGAACCTAATGAAGACGTCGTGTTCATCTCCCACTTCCTTCGAGGACTAGGCCTTACTCTGGATCCTTTAGTTAGGGGTTTGATGTTCTATTACGGGCTTGATTTCCACGATCTAGCCCCGGATTCCTTTCTCCACATCTCGACATTTATTATCGTATGTGAGGCCTTCCTCCGCATTGCCCCTCACTTCGGCCTGTGGCTCAAGACCTTTGATGTGAAGCCGAAGACGGTCGAGGGGCAGTATGCAGTGTGCGGGGGTGCATTAATAAGCAAGATTGCTAGAGCTCCGTGGCCAAAAGGTTCCTTTCTAGAGGTGTCCAGATTATGGCAATGGGAGTGGTTCTACGTCACGCTCCCAGAAGTGCCAAGTGGGTAGCTTCCCCCGCCTTTCGCTCGGGCCCTCCACCACAACTGATGTCATGGATCAGCAGGGGGCTGAGCTGGGGTCTAGCCAAGGATGTGCCCATACTGCAGAGCCGCATCCGGGATCTCTTCGAGGGAGATTTTAGTTTGGTTATGGTAGTGCAAGTCATGCTGGTTCGTCAAGTCCAGCCTTGCAAACGCCGGCCCCTTCGCATGTGGGAGTTCAACCCAGAAGGACCGCATACTATTCAGAATTTCCCCGGCCTGACGCGCGAGGAGATGTATAAATCATTCTTCGGACCTCAAATAGAGTGTCCGGACACTACTAAGGACGTGGGCCTGAGCAGCAACCGCACCGCGGCCCAAGTAAGTAATTCTCTAGCCGAACACACTGTCTTTCATTTATCATGACGTCATTCTGAAGAATCGCTTTTTGACCAGGACTGGATAACAAAGGCGAAGATGATCCGGTGTTCGGCCCCCCTTCCTGAAGGCTTGGACAATCCGGTGCTGGAGAAGATGCTCGAGCCAGCACCTTGCCCGATGCCCTCAAAGGAAGATGAAGGGGGGAATAAAGAGGGAGAAAGCGGGCCCCCACCGCTACCTATTCCGACCGAGGGAACGAGCGCCTCCATGAGGGAGGATAACCAAGGGGAGGAATCTGACATTCTCTCACCCCAGGGAAGGAAGAGGACTACCTCTGAAGATCCGGAAACCAAGGTTTCCAAACGGGAGAAGAAATCTCCACCAGAGGGTCCTGCCTTGGAGGGTGCTCTTGTCGCACAAAGTCCGCGCGGAGATCAGCCCTCTAACGAGCTGTAAGTAATCAAAAAGTACTTTAATAGTGAAGATATACTACCTTACCTCTGAGGAAAATAACCGAAGCATTTATCTTGCAGTTCGGATCTTAGCCCTTCTCAATAGAGCTCGTCTTCAGGGGATCTTCTTCCGGAGATGATGGAGAGCGAAACGCCTCCCCCGAACTCCCCTACTCAAGAAGCGGGCGACCTTGAAGTGTCGTCACGGAGGGCCTCGCCGGATCAGGTGAGGCCAGAAGATAATCCTATGGTCGCCCGAAGTCCCCAGTATCCGGCTCTTGAAGAGAGAAACCAAAAGAATCTGGCACCGTCTGGTATGCGGTCGGACGCACTGAGGGATCTGCTAGAGCGAGCAACTATCTCAGAAGAACACCGTACATTGATGGGTACGGTGATTGAAAGGATTTCGTCTACCGAAAGCGGGTTGCATGAAGCTTTATGAGTCTACTAACGGGTTTTGAGGTACGTGAAATGATATACATTTGTGATAGTACCGCACATTTTTAGGTGTGCCATGTGTACATAGTAGCCCCTGAGACTCTGGTTGTCGTCGAGAACGGCGGCAAACAGAGGATCGTAGTCCCAGGTAATAACCAGACCGCCTTCATGTGCAGGTGGCTGAAGCTCCAGTGGCTAGCCAGACTTATGGGTTTGCCGAACTAAAGTGACAACTGGATGCAGCGGATGCCGACATCGAGCTTGTTAACAAGCGGCTCAACGAGGCACATGGTAGGTGATTTTTCTGGTGAATGTCACATAGTAAGAGCAGCGTGATGCCAGTATCTTTAATATGTTGTGACTACAGATGGAGCTGCCACTGTGGAGACCCTTCGGGCAGAGCTTGCCCGAGCCAAGGAACAAGCAAGGAGTAATAATGCGGCCGCTTTGAAGGCGGCCGAAGAGTTAAGAGCCGAGAAGGCCGCGCATAGTGAGACCAAAGAAAAAATGGCCAAGATGACTGTAAAGTTGAAAGACACTGCCGACCGCTGCCAGCTTCTTGAAGAAGAAAACCGGGCGAAGGCGATGGACCTGGAAAAGGCCACGATGGCGACCAAAGACACCCGCTCTGCAATGAGAGCAAAGAAGGAGGAACTGCGTGAAGCTGGGGATATTGTGGCTGGGAAGCCCTTTATGCTGCGGAGGAAGTTTGGAGATCCTCGGTATGCCCCTCTGGATCGGCTGTGGAGTTCGGCAGACGCATATCTGGACTTGGCGGCAAGCGCTGTCGATGCGGCCGAATACTTCCGAGATCAAACAGATCGTGAAGTGGACAAACTGTTCTGGTCGCAATTTAACATTCCAGAGCACCCGCTTCCATTGACTGATCAGCTTGCCAAATGGGCCGAGCTGAATAGATTGTCCGGACTCGCCATGAGGTCTGTTGTAGATCATCTGTGGCCGGAAAGGACAAAGCCGAACAGTTAATTTAGCTTGGTGCAGCAGTTCCTTGATGCGGTGCCGTGCATTAATGTGATGAAGAGGTCGGCATGCATAGAAGGCTCGCGGATGGCCCTTGCCCGTGTCAAGACATACTGGGCGGAGATGGATGCCACCACTGTTGCGGCGCAGGGTTCGGCCATAGGCCGAGTGGCTGGGCCGAGCACTATTTTGAAGAAGTTCTTGAAGGCGCTCGTTCGATAGAGGCCCAGTGCTCGAAGAATATTATGTTTGAGTGACATGTATTCCCATTGTAAAAACAATGTTTTATTGAATTTATCAAGGTTGTATTTATACTTTTGCCCAAAAGTAATATGATGCCTCTTGTGCGGCCGTTTACATATATATGTATATAACCTGAAAGATTGCAGTCGTCGGCTTCAGCCCCCACGCATATAATGTGGTGGTGTTCGCAGAAGACGCATTTTCACACTTAATCCAACGTCTTGGTCCTATTAAGGAGGTGATAGCGCAGCGAACTAGGCAACCGGACTATAATGCTTTAAACTTTCACTTAGCCAGAGGAGTTTGACAGTGGGGCTACTATATAGCCCCTGGTGGCTCCGCACTCGTCCGAATTCGGGGTGCGTACATGCCTAGCCGGGAAACGGCCCTTCGTTTAGGCGGAGGAATCCCGAAGATTCCGATAGGTCATCGAGTGGTTGACCAGTCTCACGCTATATCATGACAGTCAGTTTTTGGCTTTCTCTACTGAGGTGCTCGTCCGGATGAACCAGGGCACAATCGCAGTAGTTCTCCTGGTGCCGCCTTAGCCGATAGAGCGGAACGTAAGGCAGCAAAACATAGGAGCCGGGCAAACCCAACATTTGACCAAAGACATGATTCAGAGCTGATGCATATCAGGCCAAACTCGCGACGCCGAATACTCCCTAAGGTATTCGGTCTTTATGGTGTAAACCGGGCCTAAACAGTGCCCTTTGTAAGAAGCCCCTGGTGTCCAGGTACGTGCATTATTCTGACATGGCCACATGCCAAGACGTCG
This sequence comes from Triticum urartu, assembly GCF_003073215.2. Classification (NCBI taxonomy): domain Eukaryota; kingdom Viridiplantae; phylum Streptophyta; class Magnoliopsida; order Poales; family Poaceae; genus Triticum; species Triticum urartu. The sequence goes on along the minus strand of NC_053026.1, from coordinate 380,819,164 downwards.
GCATCCTTCTCAATAGTACTGAGAATCCGAGGGATGTGTATCAACAAGAGACAGTAAGAAAGGTTTATACAGGGTCTTAATCTAAAAAGAATCCTTGGAACGGGTCCCTGCTGCACGTCTGTGCCTGTGTCTCCGTTGTGCCATATCCTGGACGGGTGTAGCACGATGGTCATCTGTAAAAGAGAGGAACTTAGGTGAAAAGTTGTCGTCCAAAAAGGTAGGTTATACTAAAGAAACCATGTACAATTCAAGATGAGCGAAAATTGCCACTTGTTTACGCGCGTGGAGCCCCTTATTTTTATAACAGGGGTGTGGCCATCGAACCTATGTGGATTTCATATAGCTGCACCGAACTCGTCTGACCGTGTCCGTGGTCTTGACGACCTATCAAATGCTTTAGTTGGTGAGGCCGTTTTAGTGTGCGGCTGCCAAGGCAGTCGCACTCTCTTCGGCACGCAAGGATTGCTCAATATTTCCACTTATTGTAATGATGCCATGTGGACCGGGCATCTTAAGCGTGAGGGAAGCGTAATGCGGTATTGCGTTGAAGCGAGCGAAAGCTTCACGTTCGAGTAGTGCTTGATAGCCACTTCGGAACGGAGCAATGTGGAAGGTTAAATTTTTGCTACGGAAGTTATCAGGGAAGCTGAATATAACCTCTAGTAGCAGGGAGCTCGTGCAATGAGCCCCTGAGCCTGGCGTTACTCCTCTAAAGGTAGTATTGTTGTGGCGAATTTTTGTTGGGTCTATCCCCATTTTGCGGACTGTGTCCTGATATATCAGGTTTAGACTGCTGCCACCGTCCATCAGGACTCGTGTGAAGAGGTATCCGTCAATTATTGGGTCTAATACCAAGGCAGCCCATCCTGCACGCCGGATACTTGCTGAGTAATCCCGATGGTCGAAAGTGATCGGTTGAGACGACTAGTGGCAGGACTCCGCGGTGATAGGCCCTTGGGCATATTTCTCTGGGAGTGCCGCTTTGTTTCTCCCCTTGATCACGTGTAACACGTTTACTGTTTTGACTTCTGGTGGAAATTTCTTTTGTTCCCCAGTGTCTTGCTTGAGAGGCTCATCCTCGTCTTCGCTTGGTGTATCCTCCCCCTTGTGTACGGCGTTGAGCTTGCCGGACTGCTTGAAGACCCAACATGCTCTGTGGGTATGATTAGCGGGTTTACCAGGGGTGCTATGGATCTGACATGTTTGGTCCAGAATTTTGTTTAGGCTGGACAGTTCGTCTCTGTTGCCTTTGGAGGGCGGCTTTTGCTGATCTGGCCGAGAGCTGCTGAATCCGGTGTTTACCGCCGTGCTCTTCGGGCTGTCTTCTTTATTCCAGCGCTTATTTTTACTGCATCGGGATTTCCCGTTTCCATCCCTGTCTTCGGATGTATTTGGGTCGCTGGTGCTACATCGGGCTAACCAGCTGTCCTCGCCCATGCAAAAGCGGGTCATGAGGCTTGTTAATGCTGCCATTGTTCATGGCTTTTCTTGGCCGAGGTGTCTGGCAAGCCATTCGTCATGAACGTTGTGTTTGAAAGCCGCTAAGGCTTCGGCGTCTGGACAGTCGACTATTTGGTTCTTTTTAGTAAGAAACATGTTCCAAAGCTTTCGGGCTGACTCTCCGGGCTGTTGAGTTATATGACTCAAATCGTCTGCATCCGGTGGTCGGACATAAGTCCCTTGAAAATTTGCCCGAAAATCTTCTTTGAGCTCTCCCCAACTTCCGATGGAGTTTTCGGGGAGGCTTTTAAGCCAGTGCCGAGCTGGCCCTTTGAGCTTGAGGGGTAAGTATTTAATGGCGTGGAGATCGTCTCCTCGAGCCATATGGATATGGAGGATGTAATCCTCGATCCACACCCCCGGGTCTGTTGTTCCGTCGTATGCCTCTATGTTTACAGGTTTGAATCCCTCTGGAAATTCATGGTCCAGCACCACGTCGGTGAAACATAGGGGGTGTGCGGCACCCCTATATTTGGGTGTGTCGTGGTGTTCGGATATTTGTTGTGTTGCATTGCTTGCAAGAGCGCGCTTTCTTGGCCCGTAGAGAGATCTGGTTGGTCCATCTCTTTGATGCGAGTCCTCGTGTGGATCATGTGCTGGCTTGTGTGTGGCGTTGTGTGCCTCTCTATGGTGGCCGTGAGGTCGTCTATCCGACCGGATGGCTGCTTTATTTTTTGATTGGGGGGCTCTAAGGCCTCCTCATCAAATTCGGGCAGTAGCTTTCGCTTCGGGTAGCTCTTTGTGTGGCGACTGCCGCCATATTTGTCTGCGGTGTTGAGTACTTTGCTCCATCTGATTCTGAGTGCATCTTCCGTAGTCTTCAGCTTCCGCTTCTGCTTTTTCAGGCTACGCGCAGTGGCGACGAGCCTTTTACAGAGGTTCTTCTGCTCCAGGAACTTGTCCGGCGTGAGGTCATCCGGACTGTTATCTTCGCTGGGGACGGGTTGTTCAGTTTGATTATCCAAATTGCCTTGTTCAGATCGGTTGCTCGATGCCATGTTCGTCGTCCGCCGGCTCGCCCTGCTCTGTGGCTGGGTCTGTATGACCGTTGTTTCTGTCGAGGCGGGGTTTGGAGCGGCGCTTGCGCCGCCGCTTTGACTGCTTTTCGAGGGAACGATCCTTCGCTGCGTCCTCCCGTTCCTCGTCGTCATTTCCTTTGGGTGTGTCCACCATATATACATCGTGAGATGAGGTGGCTGTCTAGTGCTCTGTAGGCGCTGGTTCCTGTTCATCTCCTACATCGTCGTCCATACCGTCGATGTCTTCGGATCGAAGTCGAGCATGTCGGTCAAATCATCGACAGTGGCTATGAAGTGGGTGGTGGGTGGTGCTACGTCTTGAGCTTGCATGGGTTTTCCCCGAAGAGGAAGGGATGATGCAGCAGAGTAGCATAAGTATTTCCCTCAGTTTTTGAGAACCAAGGTATCAATCCAGTAGGAGCCCACACTCAAGTCCCTCGTACCTGCACAAAGCGATAGCTACTCGCAACCAACGCGATTAGGGGTTGTTAAGCCCTTCACGGTCACTTACGAGAGTGAGATCTGATAGATAGAATATTTTTGGTATTTTTGATATAAAGATGCAAAGTAAAAAGTAAAAGCAAAGTAAATAGCAAAACAATATAAAAGTGATGGAGATTGATATGATGAGAATAGACCCGGGGGCCATAGGTTTCACTAGTGGCTTCTCTCAAGAGCATAAGTATTCTATGGTGGGTGAACAAATTACTGTTGAGCAATTGATAGAATTGAGCATAATTATGAGAATATCTAGGCATGATCATGTATATAGGCATCACGTCCGTGACAAGTAGATCGAAACGATTCTGCATCTACTACTATTACTCCACTCATCGACCGCTATCCAGCATGCATCTAGAGTATTAAGTTAAAAACAGAGTAACGCCTTAAGCAAGATGACATGATGTAGAGAGATAAATTCATGCAATATGAAATAAACCCCATCTTGTTATCCTCGATGGCAACGATACAATACGTGCCTTGCTGCCCCTTCTGTCACTGGGTAAGGACACCGCAAGATCGAACCCCAAGCTAAGCACTTCTCCCATGGCAAGAACTACCAATCTAGTTGGCCAAACCAAACGGATAATTCAAAGAGACTTGCAAAGATAACCAATCATGCATAAAAGAATTCAGAGAAGATTCAAATATTATTCATAGATAGACTTGATCATAAACCCACAATTCATCGGTCTCAACAAACACACCGCAAAAAGAAGATTACATCGAATAGATCTCCACAAGAGAGGGGGGACTTTGTATTGAGATTCAAAGAGAGAGAAGAAGCCATCTAGCTACTAACTATCGACCCGAAGGTCTGAGGTAAACTACTCACACTTCATCGGAGAGGCTATGACGATGTAGAAGCCCTCTGTGATGATGGCCCTCTTCTGGCAGAGCTCCGGAACAGGCCCCAAGATGGGATCTCGTGGATACAGAAAGTTGCGGCAGTGGGATTAGGTTTTTGGCTCCCGTTCTGATCATTTGGGGGTACGCGTGTATATATAGGAGGAAGGAGTACGTCGGTGGAGCACCGAGGGGCCCACGAGGCAGGGGGCGCACAAGGCAGGGGGCACGCCCTGGGGGGGTGCCCCCCACCCTCGTGACCACCTCTTTGCTTCCTTGCAGTAGGGTCCAAGTCTCCTGGATCACGTTCGGTGAGAAAATCACGTTCCCGAAGATTTTATTCCGTTTGGACTCCGTTTGATATTCCGTTTATCTGAAACACTGAAATAGGCAAAAAACAGCAATTCTGGGCTGGGCCTCCGGTTAATAGGTTAGTACCAAAAATAATATAAAAGTGGAAAATAATGCCCAATATAGTCCAAAACAGTAGATAATATAGCATGGAGCAATCAAAAATTATAGATACGTTGGAGATGTATCAGGCATCCCCAATCTTAATTCCTGCTCGTCCTCGAGGAGGTAAATGGTAAAAATAGAACTTTTTGATGCGGAGTTCTAGTTGGCATAATTTCAATGTAAATCTTCTTAATTGTGGTATGGATATTCAGATTAAAAAGATTCAAGACAAAAGTTTATATTGACATAGAAAATAATAATACTTGAAGCATACTAACAAAGCAATTATGTCTTCTCAAAATAACATGGCCAAAGAAAGTTATCCCTACAAAATCATATAGTCTGGCTATGTTCGATCTTCCCCACACAAAGTATTTAACACAACCCCGATGACAATCCAAGCAATTGTTTCATACTCTAACTTTTTCAAAACTTTTTCAATCTTCACGCAATACATGAGCGTGAGCCATGGATATAGCACTATAGGTGGAATATAATGGTGGTTGTGGAGAAGACAAAAAGGAGAAGATAGTCTAACATCGACTAGGCGTATCAACGGGCTATGGAGATGCCCATCAATAGATATCAATGTGAGTGAGTAGGGATTGCCATGCAACGGATGCACTAGAGCTATAAGTATATGAAAGCTCAAAAAGAAACTAAGTGGGTGTGCATCCAACTTTCTTGCTCATGAAGACCTAGGGCAATTTGAGGAAGCCCATCATTGGAATATACAAGCCAAGTTCTATAATGAAAATTCCCAGTAGTATATGAAAGTGATAACATGAGAGACTCTCTACTATGAAGATCATGGTGCTACTTTGAAGCACAACTGTGATAAAAGGATAGTAACATTGTCCCTTCTCTATTTTTCTCTCATTTTTTTATTTGGGCCTTTTCTCTTTTTTTATGGCCTCTTTTTTTATTTTTTTTATTTGGGCTTCTTTGGCCTCTTTTATTTATTTTTCGTCCGGAGTCTCATCCCGACATATGGGGGAATCATAGTCTCCATCATTCTTTCCTCACTGGGACAATGCTCTAATAATGATGATCATCACACTTTTATTTTTATAACTCAACAATTACAACTCGATACTTAGAACAAAATATGACTCTATGTGAATGCATCCGGCGGTGTACCGGGATATGCAATATGACAATGATGGAGTGTGTCATAATAAACGGAACGGTGGAAAGTTGCATGGCAATATATCTCGGAATGGCTATGGAAATGCCATAATAGGTAGGTATGATGGCTATTTTGACGAAGGTATATGGTAGGTGTATGATACCGGCGAAAGTTGCACGGTATTAGGGAGGCTAGCAAGGGTGGAAGGGTGAGAGTGCGTATAATCCATGGACTCAACATTAGTCATAAAGAACTCATATACTTATTGCAAGAATTTAGAAGTTATCAAAGCAAAGTATTACATGCATGCTCCTAGGGGGATAGATTGGTAGGAAAAGACCATCGCTCGTCCCCGACCGCCACTCATAAGGAAGACAATCAATAAATAAATCATGCTCCGACTTCATCACATAACGGTTCACCGTACGTGCATGCTACGGGAATCACAAACTTTAACACAAGTATTCTTTAAATTCACAACTACTCAACTAGCATGACTTTAATATTATCACCTCCATATCTCAAAACAATTATCATGCTTCAATCTTTTCTTAGTATTCAACACACTCAAAAGAAAGTTTCACAAATATTGAATACCAAGCATATTATTATTAGGCAAATTACCATGCTATTAAGAGACTCTCAAATTAATTTAAGTGAATCATGAGAGATCAATAGTTTCTTTAAAACATATCCACCACCGTTCTCTAAAAGATCTAAGTGAAGCACATAGAGCAAAACTACTTGGCTCAAAAGATATAAGTGAAGCACATAGAGCAAAATTATCTAGCTCAAAAGATATAAGTGAAGCACATAGAGCAAAACTACTTGGCTCAAAAGATATAAGTGAAGCACATAAAGCAAAATTATCTAGCTCAAAAGATATAAGTGAAGCACATAGAGCAAAATTATCTAGCTCAAAAGATATAAGAGAAGCACATAGAGTATTCTATCAAATTTTAATTCATGTATGGCTCTCTCAAAAGGTGTGTACAGCAAGGATGATTGTGGCATACTAACAAACAAAGACACAAATAATACAAGACCCTCCAAGCAAAACACATATCATGTTGGTGAATAAAAATATAGCTCCAAGTAAATTACCGATGGAAGTGGACGAAAGAGGGGATGCCTTCCGGGGCATCCCCAAGCTTTGACTTTTTGGTGTCCTTGGATTATCTTGGGGGTGCCATGGGCATCCCCAAGCTTAGGCTCTTGCCACTCCTTGTTCCATGATCCATCAAAATAATTCACCCAAAACTTGAAAACTTCACAACACAAAACTCAAAATAGAAAACTCGTGAGCTCCGTTAGCGAAAGAAAACAAAAGACCACTTCAAGGTACTATAATGAACTCATTCTTTATTTATATGGTTGTTAAACCTACTGTATTCCAACTTCTCTATGGATTATAAACTATTTTACTAGCCATAGATTCATCAAAATAAGCAAACAACACACGAAAAACAGAATCTGTCAAAAACAGAACAGTCTGTATTAATCTGTAGCTAGCGCAACATCTGGAACCCCAAAAATTCTAAAATAAATTTCTGGATGTGAGGAATTTATCTATTAATCATCTGCAAAAATAATAAACTAAATAGCACTGTAATGAACTCATTCTTTATTTATATGGTTGTTAAACCTACTGTATTCCAACTTCTCTATGGATTATAAACTATTTTACTAGCCATAGATTCATCAAAATAAGCAAACAACACACGAAAAACAGAATCTGTCAAAAACAGAACAGTCTGTATTAATCTGTAGCTAGCGCAACATCTGGAACCCCAAAAATTCTAAAATAAATTTCTGGATGTGAGGAATTTATCTATTAATCATCTGCAAAAATAATAAACTAAATAGCACTGTAATGAACTCATTCTTTATTTATATGGTTGTTAAACCTACTGTATTCCAACTTCTCTATGGATTATAAACTATTTTACTAGCCATAGATTCATCAAAATAAGCAAACAACACACGAAAAACAGAATCTGTCAAAAACAGAACAGTCTGTATTAATCTGTAGCTAGCGCAACATCTGGAACCCCAAAAATTCTAAAATAAATTTCTGGATGTGAGGAATTTATCTATTAATCATCTGCAAAAATAATAAACTAAATAGCACTGTAATGAACTCATTCTTTATTTATATGGTTGTTAAACCTACTGTATTCCAACTTCTCTATGGATTATAAACTATTTTACTAGCCATAGATTCATCAAAATAAGCAAACAACACACGTAAAACAGAATCTGTCAAAAACAGAACAGTCTGTAGTAATCTGTAGCTAGCGCAAGATCTGGAATCCCAAAAATTCTAAAATAAATTTCTGGACGTGAGGGATTTATCTATTAATCATCTGCAAAAATAATTAACTAAATAGCACTCTTAAAATAAAAATGACAGCAGTTCTCGTGAGCGCTAAAGTTTCTGTTTTTTACAGCAAGTTCAACAAGACTTTCCCCAAGTCTTCCCAACGGTTCTACTTGGCACAAACACTAATTAAACACAAAAAACACAACAAAACCAGAGGCTAAATAATTTATTTATTACTAAACAGGAACAAAAATCAAGGAATAAAAATAAAATTGGGTTGCCTCCCAACAAGCGCTATCGTTTAACGCCCCTAGCTAGGCATAACGAGCAAGGATAGATCTAGGTATTGCCATCTTTGGTAGGCAATCCATAAGTGGCTCTCATGATAGTTTCATATGGTAATTTTATTTTCTTTCTTGGAAAGTGTTCCATGCCCTTTTTTAATGGAAATTGAAATCTAATATTCCCTTCCTTTATATCAATAATCGTACCAACCATTCTAAGGAAAGGTCTACCAAGAATAATAGGGCAAGAAGGATTGCAATCTATATCAAGAACAATGAAATCTACGGGCACATAATTCCTATTTGCAACAATAAGAACATCATTAATTCTTCCCATATGTTTCTTAATAGTGGAATCCGCAAGATGCAAGTTTAGAGAGCAATCATCAAAATTACGGAAATCTAGTAAATCACACAAAGTCTTGGGAATAGTAGAGACACTAGCACCCAAATCACACAAAGCATAAAACGCATGATCTTTAATTTTAATTTTAATAGTTGGTTCCCACTCATCATAGAGTTTTCTAGGGATAGAAACTTTCAACTCAAGTTTTTCTTCATAAGATTGCAGCAAGGCATCAACAATATGTTCGGTGAAGGCTTTATTTCGGCTATAAGCATGTGGAGAATTTAGCACGGATTGCAACAAGGAAATACAATCAATCAAAGAGCAGTTTTCATAATTAAATTCCTTGAAATCCAAAATAGTGGGTTTAGCAACATCTAAATTTTTATTTCTTTCTATCCCACTTTCATCAATTTCATCATTAAGATCTAAATACTCCGAATTTTCAAAACGCCTTCTAGGTAAAGGAAGATCATATTCAGTTTCATCAAGATTCATATTGCAAAATAAAGATTTAATTGGAGACACATCAATAACTTTTAGATCTTCATCTTGATTTTCATAGGAATTGGAAGAACACGCTTTAATAAAGGCATCTTTGGAAGCACGCATCCTAGCGGTTCTTTACTTACACTCATCAATTGAAATTCTCATGGCTTTTAGAGACTCATTAATATCATGCTTAGGTGTAATAGATCTAAGTTTCAAAGAATCAACATCAAGAGCAATTCTATCAACGTTCCTAGCCAAATCATCAATCTTAAGCAATTTTTCTTCAATCATAGCATTAAAATTCTTTTGCGAAGAAATAAATTCTTTAATATTAGATTCAAAATCAGAGGGCATCTTATTATAATTTCCATAAGAGTTGTTGTAGGAATTCCCATAATTATTAGAAGGATTACTAGGATATGGCCTAGGATTAAAATTCCCTCTATAAGCATTGTTACCAAAATTATTCCTACCAACAAAATTCACATCCATAGATTCATTATTATTCTCAATCAAAGTAGACAAAGGCATATGATTAGGATCAGAAGAAACACTCTTAGTAGCAAATAATTTCATAAGTTCATCATCTTTCCACTCAACACATTAATTTCTTCTATCGCATGCACTTTTTATTAGAAGTTCTTTCAGTGTGCCATTGAGAATAATTAACCATAATATTATCTAGGAGTTTAGTAGCATCTCCTAAAGTGATTTCCATAAAAGTGCCTCCCGTGGCCGAATCTAAAAGATTTCTAGAAGCGAAATTCAATCCCGCATAAAAATTTTGTATAATCATCCACAAATTCAAACCATGAGTAGGGAAATTACGTATCATTAATTTCATTCTCTCCCAAGCTTGTGCAACATGTTCATGATCAAGTTGTTTAAAGTTCATTATATCATTTCTAAGAGAGATGATCTTCGCAGGAGGAAAATACTTAGAGATAAAAGCATCTTCGCATTTGTTCCATGAATCAATACTATTCTTAGGCAAAGACGAAACCAAGTTTTAGCACAATCTCTAAGCGAAAAGGGAAATAGCTTCAATTTAACGACATCATTATTGACATCTTTTTTCTTTTGCATATCACATAAATCAACGAAGCTATTTAGATGAGTAGTGGCATCTTCACTAGGAAGGCCGGAGAATTGATCTTTCATAACAAGATTCAACAAAGCAGTATTAATTTCACAAGATTCAGCATCGGTAAGAGGAGCAATCGGAGTGCTAAGGAAATCATTATTATTGGTATTGGTGAAGTCACACAATTTGGTAGTATCTTGAGCCATCGCAACAAGCAAGCAATCTAACACACGAGCAAACAAAAAGCAAACGGACAAAAAGAGGGAAATAGAGAGGGAGGATAGGGAGAGAGAGAGAGGGCGAATAAAACGGCAAGGGTGAATTGGGGGGAGAGGAAAATGAGAGGCAAATGGCAAATAATGTAATGCGAGAGATAGGGATTGTGATGGGTACTTGGTATGTTGACTTTTTGCGTAGACTCCCCGGCAACGGCGCCAGAAATCCTTCTTGCTACGTATTGAGCTTGCGTTGGTTTTCCCCGAAGAGGAAGGGATGATGCAGCAGAGTAGCGTAAGTATTTCCCTTAGTTTTTGAGAACCAAGGTATCAATCCAGTAGGAGCCCATGCTCAAGTCCCTCGTACCTGCACAAAGCGATAGCTACTCGCAACCAACGCGATTAGGGGTTGTCAAGCCCTTCACGGTCACTTACGAGAGTGAGATCTGATAGATAGAATATTTTGGTATTTTTGATATAAAGATGCAAAGTAAAAAGTAAAAGCAAAGTAAATAGCAAAACAATATAAAAGTGATGGAGGTTGATATGATGAGAATAGACCCGGGGCCATAGGTTTCACTAGTGGCTTCTCTCAAGAGCATAGTATTCTACGGTGGGTGAACAAATTACTGTTGAGCAATTGATAGAATTGAGCATAATTATGAGAATATCTAGGCATGATCATGTATATAGGCATCACGTCCGTGACAAGTAGATCGAAACGATTCTTCATCTACTACTATTACTCCACTCATCGACCGCTATCCAGCATGCATCTAGAGTATTAAGTTAAAAACAGAGTAACGCCTTAAGCAAGATGACATGATGTAGAGAGATAAATTCATGCAATATGAAATAAACCCCATCTTGTTATCCTCGATGGCAACGATACAATACGTGCCTTTCTGCCCCTTCTGTCACTGGGTAAGGACACCGCAAGAGCGAACCCAAAGCTAAGCACTTCTCCCATGGCAAGAACTACCAATCTAGTTGGCCAAACCAAACGGATAATTCGAAGAGACTTGCAAAGATAACCAATCATGCATAAAAGAATTCAGAGAAGATTCAAATATTATTCATAGATAGACTTGATCATAAACCCACAATTCATCGGTCTCAACAAACACATCACAAAAAGAAGATTACATCGAATAGATCTCCACAAGAGAGGGGGAGAACTTTGTATTGAGATTCAAAGAGAGAGAAGAAGCCATCTAGCTACTATATGGACCCGAAGGTCTGAGGTAAACTACTCACACTTCATCGGAGAGGCTATGATGATGTAGAAGCCCTCCGTGATGACGGCCCTCTTCCGGCGGAGCTCCGGAATAGGCCCCAAGATGGGATCTCGTGGATACAGAAAGTTGCAGCGGTGGGATTAGGTTTTTGGCTCCCGTTCTGATCTTTTGGGGGTACGTGTGTATATATAGGAGGAAGGAGTACGTCGGTGGAGCACCGAGGGGCCCATGAGGCAGGGGGCACGCCCTGGGGGGGCGCCCCCCACCCTCGTGACCACCTCTTTGCTTCCTTGCAGTAGGGTCCAAGTCTCCTGGATCATGTTCGGTGAGAAAATCACGTTCCCGAAGATTTTATTCCGTTTGGACTCTGTTTGATATTCTGTTTATCTGAAACACTGAAATAGGCAAAAAACAGCAATTCTGGGCTGGGCCTCCGGTTAATAGGTTAGTCCCAAAAATAATATAAAAGTGGAAAATAAAGCCCAATATAGTCCAAAACAGTAGATAATATAGCATGGAACAATCAAAAATTATAGATACATTGGAGACGTATCAGGTGGGCGTCGAATTTCTTCGTCGTCCGCATCCCAATCCTGCCGGTCATAATCCGGCCAGGACTCTCCTGACAAAGAGAGAGACTTTAGTGAATTCAGTATGTCACCGAAGGGCGAGTGCTAAAAGATATCCGCGGCAGTGAACTCCATGATCGGCGCCCAATCGGATTCGATTGGCAGGGGCACGGATGGTTCAGAGTTCGGAGGAGAGTCCGGCAATGTGGAGTCACGGGCCTCGCGAATGATAAGGTTGGTGTTCGGCTCGATCGCCGTTGAGGCTGCAGCCTCCGCGGCGGGGTCTAGCCACCCGCCCTCGGTCGGCGCAGTTGGCTTTGAATTAAAGGTCGGAGCGGATGCGGGTGCGGCCTCCAGGGCATTGTTCGGCGGCAGAGCTAAATCATGCCCATCATGATAGTGCGGCGCACTCGGCAGGGGCTCGAATCCGTCGAAGATCAAGTCTCCGCGGATATCGGTCGTGTAGTTTAAGCTTCCAAACTTGACCTGGTGGCCAGGGCGTAGCTTTCAATCTGCTCCAGATGGCCAAGCGAATTGGCCCGCAGTGCAAAGCCGCCGAATACAAAAATCTGTCCGGGGAGAAAAGTCTCACCCTGGACTGCATTGCTAACGATGATCGAAGGAGCCATCAAGCCTGATGATGATGACACAGAGGAACTCTCAATGAAGGCACCAATGTCGGTGTCAAAACCGGCGGATCTCGGGTAGGGGGTCCCGAACTGTGCGTCTAAGGTGGATGGTAACAGGAGGCAGGGAACACGATGTTTTACCCAGGTTCGGGCCCTCTTGATGGAGGTAAAACCCTACGTCCTCCTTGATTTATTCTTGATGATATGAGTATTACAAGAGTTGATCTACCACTAGATCGGAGAGGCTAAACCCTAGAAGCTAGCCTATGGTATGATTGTCTGTTATTGTGTCCTACGGACTAAACCCTCCGGCTTATATAGACACCGGAGGGGGCTAGGGTTACACAGAGTCAGTTACAAGGAAGGAGATCTACATATCCGTATTGCCAAGCTTGCCTTCCACGCCAAGGAGAGTCCCATCCGGACACGGGACGAAGTCTTCAATCTTGTATCTTCATAGTCCAACAGTCTGGCCAAAGGTTATAGTCCGGCTGTCCGGATACCCCCTAATCCATGACTCCCTCACCCGTTGTCGACACGGGAGGATCCGGCGGAAGAGCATGACCTGGACTATGTTGACAAGCTTAAGTTTCTTGCTTATCATGTTCCGGATACACTTCTGGAGTCCGTCCAGCTCCACCGATGAGCCCCAGGACAGGCCCTTCTCCTTCCAGGAAGTGAGCCGCGCAGGGATTCCGGATCGAAACTCAGGGGCCGCCACCCAGTTGGTGTCGCACGGCTCGGTGATGTAGAACCACCCCGATTGCCACCCCTTTATGGTCTCCACGAAGGAGCCCTCGAGCCATGTAACATTGGGCATTTTGCCCACCATGGCTCCGCCACATTCCGCTTGTTGGCCGCCTACTACCTTCGGCTTGATATTGAAGGTCTTCAGCCACAGGCTAAAGTGGGGACGGATGTGGAGGAAAGCCTCGCACACGACGATGAACGCTGAGATGTTGAGGATGAAATTCGGGGCCAGATCATGAAAGTCCAGCCCATAATAGAACATAAGGCCACGAACGAATGGATGGAGGGGAAACCCCAGTCCGCGGACAAAGTGGGGGAGGAAAACCACCCTTTTGTAAGGTTTCGGGGTAGGGACGATCTGCCCCGCAGCTGACAGCCGGTGCACGATATCCGCGGCTAAGTATCCTGCCCCATGTAGTTTTTTGATGTGTCCCTCCGTGACGGAGGAGACCATCCACTTGCCTCCCGCTCCGGACATGTTTGGAGAGAGTTGAGGAGAAGGATGTGGACTTGGGCGTTGGAGCTCGAGTGTGCGAGAATGGATGAGCAAGGAGGAAGAAGGCGTGGGTAGAAAAAGGTGAAACCTTATCCCTTTATAAGGGCGAACGAAACTATGCGCCCCCACCAGGCTGGTAGAACTCGCTTGTCCCCCAAGCGCCGTAATTGATGGTGCGGTTGGGTTACCCACGTCCGTATTGATGGGAATCCCGTAATAAGAGGACACGATCTCTGCTTCGACAAGACATGCCAAGGAAACCGCCGCGCGAAACACGCTAAGATAGGTTATGAAAAACGATTCGAATAAAGACCTGGCTGTGGTGTGATGTCACGCTACAGGGTACGTCGGCAGGTTAGATTTGTGGAAGTATTATTCTCTCTACGGTGGTATGTGGAACTTGTTTTGCAGAGCCGGACACGATCCTCGTGTTCAAAATCTTCTATGAAGTATTCGGAGGAGCAACCCGCCTTGCAATGCCGAAGACAATCTGCGCGTCGGACTCATCGTCATTGAAGCCTGGTTCAGGGGCTACTGAGGGAGTCCTGGATTAGGGGGTATCCGGACAGCCGGATTATACCCTTTGGCCGGACTGTTGGACTATGAAGATACAAGATTGAAGACTTTGTCCCGTGTCCGGATGGGACTCTCCTTGGCGTGGAAGGCAAGCTTGGCAATACGAATATGTAGATCTCCTTCCTTGTAACCGACTCTGTGTAACCCTAGCCCCCTCCGGTGTCTATATAAACCGGAGGGTTTAGTCCGTAGGACAAAAAACAACAATCATACCATAGGCTAGCTTCTAGGGTTTAGCCTCTTCGATCTCGTGGTAGATCAACTCTTGTACTACTCATATTATCAAGAACAATCAAGCAGGACGTAGGGTATTACCTCCATCAAGAGGGCCCGAACCTGGGTAAAACATCGTGTCCCCTGCCTCATGTTACCATCCGCCTAGACGCACAGTTCGGGACCCCCTACCCGAGATCCGCCGGTTTTGACATCGATAGGGGCACCGCATGTTCTTTCAGCACGGTAAAGAAAGAGAACCATGGGTTCAGAAACCCATGCCTTTTCCTCCTAAACCATCCAAGAAAAAGGATGATGAGGATTTTGAGCGCTTTGCTGAAATGATTAGACCTATCTTTTTGCGTATGCGTTTGACTGATATGCTTAAAATGAATCCCTATGCTAAGTACATGAAAGATATTGTTACAAATAAAAGAAAGATACCGGAAGCTGAAATTTCCACCATGCTTACTAATTATACTTTTAAAGGTGGAATACCAAAGAAACTAGGAGATCCCAGAGTACCAACTATACCATGCTCCATTAAAAGAAACTATGTTAAAACTACTTTATGTGATCTTGGAGCCGGTGTTAGTGTTATGCCTCTCTCTTTATATCATAGACTTGATTTGAATAAGTTGACACCTACTGAAATATCTTTGCAAATGGCTGATAAATCGACTGCTATACATGTCAGTATTTGTGAGGATGTGCCTGTTGTGGTTGCAAACGTTACTATTTTAACGGACTTTGTTATTCTTGATATTCCTGAGGACGATAGTGTGTCTATTATTCTTGGTAGACCCCTTTTGAATACTGCAGGGGCTGTTATTGATTGCAACAAAGGCAATGTCACTTTTCATGTTAATGGTAATGAGCATACGGTACACTTTCCGAGGAAACAACCTCAAGTCCACAGTATAAATTCTATTGAAAAAACTTCAATAATAACTATTGGAGGTTTTGAATTTCCTCTTCCTACTGTCAAAAAGAAATATGATATTCTTATTGTTGGGGACATGCATATCCCCGTTGAGGTAACTTAGTGTTATTCGAAATTCTCCAGTTTCATGTTATTTGAAAAGAGTTTGTTAACAAGACTTGATCAACCTTGTTAGTGGATTTCTTTTGATGAGCATGAGATGGATGAAGTTGGAAAGCACAACTCTTTGTACCCTATTTTTTTTACTTTCTGCTATTTAGATTAAATAAAGCAAAAATAGTATTTTATATCTGTTTTCTGAATTATCCTTGCATTAAAAGATACCCCGAAAAAAAAGTTCTCCAAATGCCCTAAAACTTTTATATGATTTTTTCTAGAATATCTAAGAATTATTGGCACTGAGAACACACCAGGGGGCCTCACCACCTAGCCACGAGGGTCCAAGGCATGCCCACCCTCCTAGGGCACGCCCCCTGCCTCGTCGACCCCACGTGGGCCCCCTCCACTTACTCTTGCACCCACACACTCCGTCTTCCTCCAGAAAAAATCATCCACTAGCTCAAACCCGAGTTCTAGCTCATCTCGCTACCATTTTCGATCTCCTTGCTCAAAGCTCCATTCACAAAACTGCTTTGGGGGATTATTCTTCGGTATGTGACTCCTCCAATGGTCCAATTAGTTTTTGTTCTAGTGCTTTATTTATTGCAAATTTTTGCTACTTAGGTGACCCTGTTCTTGAGCTTGCATGTCAAATTTATGTGGTCAAAAGTAGTTTTAATGCATGATATGGCCTCTAGGCACTTGTGGGAGTAGTTGCTATCAATCTTGTTGAGTTTGGTTCACTTTTATTTTGAGTTACTAAAATTTTCAGAAATTTTCAGAAAATGATGAAGAGATTTTTGAGGGGCTCTTCGAGCCGAAGCTCGAAGGATAAGCAAAGTGAAGAGAATAAGAAGCCCAAATATAATCTCCCTCGCACTGCGGAGGTTCAGCCGTGCGAATGGCCTTGCGATGAGTTCTTGAGAGCAGCCGGGATTTATGAAGACTTTTATTATTTGGCTGAGAATGCAGGCCTCACCGACTTCCTCCACGACCAGATCGAACAGTATCTCCTACTCACTAATATTTTTGTGCAAAATTTTCATTTCCATTCTAGGAGATCACCACCTTCGGTAGATTTTTATTTATATGATGAATTTAAGGAGATGTCACTCTAGGACTTTTGTGCAGTTTGCAAGTTTCCCTTTGAGGGCAGCGTCGAGGAACCACGTCCTAGGGATGTGGCAGGATTTATTGATATGATTGTTGTAGGGGAAATGAGAAAAGTGTCAGATGCAAGAACTACTAGCATACATTTTCCTGTTCTACATTATTATGCAATATTTGCTAGTAGACGTTTAATTAGCCGCGGGAACAGTGGGGGCCTTAGTGCTCCTGACCTCGCCATTTTGCGCCATGCTTTACTCCGTGACAGAACTTTTAGTTTAGGTGCTATGGTTGCTAAACGGTTGAGTCTAAACCGTAAAAACACTACTAGGGAAAACCTTATACACAGAACTTTAGCAGTAGCGCGGGTCAAAGAAGCACGCTGGTGCTAAGTAGCAGTAGCGCGCCTGTGCAAACCGTGCTGTAGATAAAGTTTTAGCAGTAGCGCGTCTTGTTCTAAACACGTTACTACTAAAATTCCCACGGCTTAGCCGATAGGCTACACATAGTAGTAGCGACCTATATCGAACCGCGCTACCGCTACTTTCTTTGTAGCAGTGCGTTTTAATCTAAACTCGCTACTGCTAAAGGATATAAAATTAAATGGAAAGCACATAGAAAGGTAATTGAAAATGAAAGAAATAGAATAAGGTGAAAGGAAAAAAATAAAATGTGAAGAAAACTAAATGAAAAAGGGGAAAAGAGAAAGGAGTAGCATTAGCGTGTATCCCAGAACGCGCTGTAGCTAACATAGTAGTAGCGCGCTTTCTGGAATGCACTACTGCTACTTCTGACTTAACCACGGGGTTCGTCCTTCCCCACGGCCACTTCCCCCAAATCCAGCTCTCCACTCTCGCCGCCATTGTCGCCCGTCGGCCGCCGCGCGCTCTCCGCACACCCTCTACGCCGCCCCCGCCCACGACCTCAATGCCGCCCCGGACGCCGCCCCCGACCCCGACCTTGACGCCACCATCCGCAGCGCGCCCGAGCCCCGACCCCGACCTCGACGCCGCCAGCCCCTCCCTCGTTGCAGGCACCCGAGGTGAGCGCGCCTGCTCCTCCCTCTCCCCTACCTCTGCCTAGGGTTTCTTTATATTTTGGTTGCATCAAATTAGTTAGGGTTCATGTAACGGTGGAAACGAATCGGATGCGGATGCGGCTCAAATGAGTTAGGGTTCATGTAAGGGTGGAAACGAATCAAATTTCTAAGATGAATCATAAACGAGTAAAATTTGACCACTTATTTCACTTTATAGTTGGATAATTGGAATATCCGCTACCACTTTCCACCCCTAGCTTCATCAAATTAGATGGTAATTAGGGCAGTAGTTCCTAGGTACTAATTAGTTAGTAAGAACTAGGTACTAATTAGGTACTAGTTTATTTTTATTTATAGTAAGTTTATTTTTAATAAGAACTAGTTGAATTAATAGAACTAGTTAGTAAGAACTTGTTGCTATTTTTTTAGTTAAAGCAATTTTTCCCGCATCGACGTGGACGATGCCTATCCCGCATCCTCGTCGTCGAGTCGGCGGAGGGCGACACCTGCTTGACCAGATGGGCCATGTCTAGGACTGGGCTGCGCCGGGGTGGTACTGGGAGGCTCTACCTACCGGGGGCGCAGGTTGGTGAGGAGTTAGCCTGTCGTTGACCTGAACCTTCTTTGGTGGCGGTCGTGTGGGCCAGTGACGGTCCAGAGGCTCGAGGACCCCGCGGAGGTGGTGCGTCACCGTGTCAGTGAGGAGGACGCGCACGTCCGTCTCTACTTGTTTGCATTGGAGCACAGGTTCTCCAATACCTGGCAGGTTCTCCAGGGATCTCACTGGAGCTATGATCCCGTGATGGTTCCTTCTCTGTGGGTGTCCAACGCCCGCGCCGATACCCGTCGTGTGCTAGGGTTTTAGTTGTATTAGTGATGTTATATGTATGACACTATTCGGGATGTATTAGTGATAATATTCGACGATGTATGGATGCATGAGATGATTTACTTTTGCTTATCGAATGCATGCTAATTTGAGTCCTATAAGATATTTTGAAATGTATATCTTGTGTTGCTCAAATAGGATATGTGCTTGCCCAAGTGGTCGGTCATGTTTGCAGGTTACACCTCCGAGTGGCCTATGTTTTGCTGGAGTGTTGATTCATTTCCGTTCCGGCAAATTTCAGGCGCTCGATATGTCCTATTTTAGCAAAGGTCATGCCGGATTTTTCCACGAATTTTGGCATGACTTGTGCCAGAAGATGTAGGAAATATCGAGTGCCCAGGATTTGTGTGTTGAGTATCCTGGTAGTTGTCTTCGATCGATTTTCAATTAATGTTTTAACTATGAACATAGGAAATGTCTGACGACGAAAAGGATTTCGGTATTTGCAAATACTGCGAAGACGAGCACGGCCTGTGCGACGGAATCTTCCTAGATGATGATAGGCGCTTCAGCATCAAGCTGGAAGAGAACTTCGAAGTGGATACAGTAAGTCACAACGACAAGTCTTTTTTCGTAATTAAGCATGACATTTGCTTCATTTGCTTCAACTTATAATTTAAGCATGACAAGTCTTTTTTTTACTATTCTACTAGCGTATCCCCTGCCATGCAAGAGTTTTTGTATTGGATAAGATAGGTTTCAGTCGTACTATGGAGGAAAAGAAAGTTTACTTGAAGACCGAGCATTGTTATATTTTCCATGCAAAATTATACAATTCAGACGACTACACCTATTTTGGATGCAAAACATGGCGAGCACTATGCAAGACTTATGCATTTGAGCCTGATATGGTTATCACCTTTTATATTCGTCCCGAAGATGATATTGAAGGTAATACCGACATCTGGGCGATGTGCAGACGCCTCCAGTTATACCATTATGTAAGTTTCTCAACCATATTTATGTCTTTGATATTATTTATTCAAAAATAGTTGACAACTAATTTGTATTGTCAGCTTATTTCGGTGCAAGCAAACATGTCCAGCGCTTGGTAGATAGGACCTACTACTGTCCTGAGGCTGAACTAAACTGTGAGGAGATAAGTCATTATGTTTCATGGCTTGAGGATCTTGATACTGTCAAGACAAATTTTCTTCCTGCATTTAGAAATGTTAGTACTGAAAACGTGTGACCAATAGTGTTCGTAATGAACTACGGTCACATCCATTTAGGAAGGATGGTAAGATTTTTACTATTTGTCATTAGTGCATCTTTTCCATACATTATTTTTGAAGCTAAACTTTGCTAAGTATGTTACCATACGATGTGTTGGGTTTCGTAGTAATTTCAAAAAATTTCCTACGCACACGCAAGATCATGTGATGCATAGCAACGAGGGGGAGAGTGTTGTCTACGTACCCAACGCAGACCGACTGCGGAAGCGATGACACGACGTAGAGGAAGTAGTCGTACGTCTTCACGATCCAACCGATCAAGCACCGAAACTACGGCACCTCCGAGTTTGAGCACACGTTCAGCTCGATGACGATCCCCGGACTCCGATCCAGCAAAGTGTCGGGGAAGAGTTCCGTCAGCACGGCACGACGGCGTGGTGATGATCTTGATGTACTACAGCAGCAGGGCTTCGCCTAAGCTCCGCTACAGTATTATCGAGGTATATGGTGGCAGGGGGCACCGCACACGGCTAAGGAATAGATCACGTGGATCAACTTGTGTGTCTAGAGGTGTCCCCTACCTCCGTATATAAAGGAGTAGAGGGGGGAGGCTGGCCGGCCAAGGGAGGAGGCGCAGGAGAGTCCTACTCCCCTGCGGAGTAGGATTCCCCCCATCCTAGGTCCAACTAGGTACCTCGGAGGGGGAAAGGAGGAGGGGGCCGGCCACCTCTCCTAGTCTAATAGGACTAGGGAAGGGGGAGGCGCAGCAGCCCATCTAGGGCAGCCCCTTCTCTATTTCCACTAAGCCCACCTATGGCCCATATAGCTCCCGGGGGGTTCCGGTAACCTCCCGGTACTCCGGTAAAATCCCGATTTCACCCGGAACACTTCCGATGTCCAAACATAGGCTTCCAATATATCAATCTTATGTCTCGACCATTTCGAGACTCCTCGTCATGTCCGTGATCACATCCGGGACTCCGAACAACCTTCGGTACATCAAAATGCATAAACTCATAATATAACTGTCATCGTAACCTTAAGCGTGCGGACCCTACGGGTTCGAGAACAATGTAGACATGACCGAGACATGTCTCCGGTCAATAACCAATAGCGGGACCTGGATGCCCATATTGGCTCCTACATATTCTACGAAGATCTTTATCGGTCAGACCGCATAACAACATACGTTGTTCCCTTTGTCATCGGTATGTTACTTGCCCGAGATTCGATCGTCGGTATCCAATACCTAGTTCAATCTCGTTACCGGCAAGTCTCTTTACTCGTTCCGTAATACATCATCTCACAACTAACATATTAGTAATGCTTGCAAGGCTTTATGTGATGTGTATTACCGAGAGGGCCCAGAGATACCTCTCCGACAATCGGAGTGACAAATCCTAATCTCGAAATACGCCAACCCAACATCTACCTTTGGAGACACCTGTAATGCTCCTTTATAATCACCCAGTTACGTTGTGACGTTTGGTAGCACCCAAAGTGTTCCTCCGGCAAACGAACGGGAGTTGCATAATCTCATAGTCATAGGAACATGTATAAGTCATGAAGAAAAGCAATAGCATCATACTAAACGATCGGGTGCTAAGCTAATGGAATGGGTCATGTCAATCAGATCATTCAACTAATGATGTGACCTCGTTAATCAAATAACAACTCATTGTTCATGGTCAGGAAACATAACCATCTTTGATTAACGAGCTAGTCAAGTAGAGGCATACTAGTGACACTTTGTTTGTCTATGTATTCACACATGTATTATGTTTCCGGTTAATACAATTCTAGCATGAATAATAAACATTTATCATGATTATAAGGAAATAAATAATAACTTTATTATTGCCTCTAGGGCATATTTCCTTCAGTCTCCCACTTGCACTAGAGTCAATAATCTAGATTACACTGTAATGATTCTAACACCCATGGAGCCTTGGTGCTGATCATGTTTTGCTCGTGGAAGAGGCTTAGTCAATGGGTCTGCAACATTTAGATCCGTATGTATCTTGCAAATCTCTATGTCTCCCACCTGGACTAGATCCCGGATGGAATTGAAGCGTCTCTTGATGTGTTTGGTCCTTTTGTGAAATCTGGATTCCTTTGCCAAGGCAATTGCACCAGTATTGTCACAAAAGATTTTCATTGGACCCGATGCACTAGGTATGACACCTAGATCGGATATGAACTCCTTCATCCAGACTCCTTCGTTCGCTGCTTCCGAAGCAGCTATGTACTCCGCTTCACATGTAGATCCCGCTACGACGCTTTGTTTAGAACTGCACCAACTGACAGCTCCACCGTTTAATGTAAACACGTATCCGGTTTGCGATTTAGAATCGTCCGGATCAGTGTCAAAGCTTGCATCAACGTAACCTTTTACGGTGAGATCTTTGTCACCTCCATATACGAGAAACATATCCTTAGTCCTATTCAGGTATTTCAGGATGTTCTTGACCGCTGTCCAGTGATCCACTCCTGGATTACTTTGGTACCTCCCTGCTAAACTTATAGCAAGGCACACATCAGGTCTGGTACACAGCATTGCATACATGATAGAGCCTATGGCTGATGCATAGGGAACATCTTTCATATTCTCTATATCTTCTGTAGTGGTCGGGCATTGAGTCTTACTCAACTTCACACCTTGTAACACAGGCAAGAATCCTTTCTTTGCTTGATCCATTTTGAATTTCTTCAAAATCTTGTCAAGGTATGTGCTTTGTGAAAGTCCAATTAAGCGTCTTGATCTATCTCTATAGATCTTAATGCCTAATATGTAAGTAGCTTCACCGAGGTCTTTCATTGAAAAACTTTTATTCAAGTATCCTTTTATGCTATCCAGAAATTCTATATCATTTCCAATCAGCAATATGTCATCCACATATAATATTAGAAATGCTACAGAGCTCCCACTCACTTTCTTGTAAATACAGGCTTCTCCGAAAGTCTGTATAAAACCAAATGCTTTGATCACACTATCAAAGCGTTTATTCCAACTCCGAGAGGCTTGCACCAGTCCATAAATGGATCGCTGGAGCTTGCACACTTTGTTAGCTCCCTTTGGATCGACAAAACCTTCCGGTTGCATCATATACAACTCTTCTTCCAGAAATCCATTAAGGAATGCCGTTTTGACGTCCATTTGCCATATTTCATAATCATAGAATGCGGCAATCGCTAACATGATTCGGACGGACTTAAGCATCGCTACGGGTGAGAAGGTCTCATCGTAGTCAATCCCTTGAACTTGTCGAAAACCTTTTGCGACAAGTCGAGCTTTGTAGACAGTAACATTACCATCAGCGTCAGTCTTCTTCTTAAAGATCCATTTATTCTCAATTGCTTGCCGATCATCGGGCAAGTCAACCAAAGTCCATACTTTGTTCTCATACATGGATCCCATCTCAGATTTCATGGCTTCAAGCCACTTTGCGGAATCTGGGCTCACCATCGCTTCTTCATAGTTCGTAGGTTCATCATGATCTAGTAGCATGACTTCCAGAACTGGATTACCGTACCACTCTGGTGCGGATCTTACTCTGGTTGATCTACGAGGTTCAGTAGTATCTTGTTCTGAAGTTTCATGATCATTATCATTAGCTTCCTCACTTATTGGTATAGGTGTCACAGAAACAGTTTTCTGTGATGTACTACTTTCCAACAAGGGAGCAGGTACAGTTACCTCGTCAAGTTCTACTTTTCTCCCACTCACTTCTTTCGAGAGAAACTCCTTCTCAAGAAAGTTTCCGAATTTAGCAACAAAAGTCTTGCCTTCGGATCTGTGATAGAAGGTGTATCCAATAGTTTCCTTTGGATATCCTATGAAGACACATTTCTCCGATTTGGGTTCAAGCTTATCAGGTTGAAGCCTTTTCACATAAGCATCACAGCCCCAAACTTTCAGAAAGGACAACTTTGGTTTCTTGCCAAACCATAGTTCATAAGGCGTCGTCTCAACGGATTTTGATGGTGCCCTGTTTAACGTGAATGCGGCCGTCTCTAGAGCGTATCCCCAAAATGATAGCGGTAAATCAGTAAGAGACATCATAGATCGCACCATATCTAGTAAAGTACGATTACGACGTTCAGACACACCATTACGCTGTGGTGTTCCGGGTGGCGTGAGTTGCAAAACTATTCCACAGTTTTTCAAATGTACACCAAACTCATAACTCAAATATTCTCCTCCACGATCAGATCGTAGAAACTTTATTTTCTTGTTACGATGATTTTCAACTTCACTCTGAAATTCTTTGAACTTTTCAAATGTTTCAGACTTATGTTTCATTAAGTAGATATACCCATATCTGCTTAAGTCATCTGTGAAGGTGAGAAAATAACGATATCCGCCACGAGCCTCAATATTCATCGGACCACATACATCGGTATGTATGATTTCCAACAAATCTGTTGCTCTCTCCATAGTACCGGAGAACGGTGTTTTAGTCATCTTGCCCATGAGGCACGGTTCGCAAGTACCAAGTGATTCATAATAAAGTGGTTCCAAAAGTCCATCAGTATGGAGTTTCTTCATGCGCTTTACACCGATATGACCTAAACGACAGTGCCACAAATAAGTTGCACTTTCATTATCAACTCTGCATCTTTTGGCTTCAACATTATGAATATGTGTATTACTACTATCGAGATTCAATAAAAATAGACCACTCTTCAAGGGTGCATGACCATAAAAGATATTACTCATATAAATAGAACAACCATTATTCTCTGATTTAAATGAATAACCGTCTCGCATTAAACAAGATCCAGATATAATGTTCATGCTCAACGCTGGCACCAAATAACAATTATTTAGGTCTAATATTAATCCCGAAGGTAGATGTAGAGGTAGCGTGCCGACCGCGATCATATCGACTTTGGAACCGTTTCCCACGCGCATCGTCACCTCGTCCTTAGCCAATCTTCGCTTAATCCGTAGCCCCTGTTTCGAGTTGCAAATATTAGCAACAGAACCAGTATCAAATACCCAGGTGCTACTGCGATCATTAGTAAGGTACACATCAATAACATGTATATCACATATACCTTTGTTCACCTTGCCATCCTTCTTATCCGCCAAATACTTGGGGCAGTTCCGCTTCCAGTGACCAGTCTGCTTGCAGTAGAAGCACTCAGTTTCAGGCTTAGGTCCAGACTTGGGTTTCTTCTCTTGAGCAGCAACTTGCTTGCCGTTCTTCTTGAAGTTCCCCTTCTTCTTCCCTTTGCCCTTTTTCTTGAAACTAGTGGTTTTGTTAACCATCAACACTTGATGCTCCTTTTTTATTTCTACCTCCGCAGCTTTCAGCATTGCGAAGAGCTCGGGAATAGTCTTGTTCATCCCTTGCATATTATAGTTCATCACGAAGCTCTTGTAGCTTGGTGGCAGTGATTGGAGAATTCTGTCAATGACGCAATCATCTGGAAGATTAACTCCCAATTGAATCAAGTGATTATTATACCCAGACATTTTGAGTATATGCTCACTGACAGAACTGTTCTCCTCCATCTTGCAGGTATAGAACTTATTGGAGACTTCATATCTCTCAATCCGGGCATTTGCTTGAAATATCAACTTCAACTCCTGGAACATCTCATATGCTCCATGACGTTCAAAATGTCGTTGAAGTCCCGATTCTAAGCCGTAAAGCATGGCATACTGAACTATCGAGTAGTCATCAGCTTTGCTCTGCCAGACGCTCATAACATCTGGTGTTGCTCCAGCAGCAGGCCTAGCACCCAGCGGTGCTTCCAGGACGTATTCTGTGCAGCAATGAGGATAATCCTCAAGTTACGGACCCAGTCCGTGTAATTGCTACCATCATCTTTCAACTTTGCTTTCTCAAGGAACGCATTAAAATTCAACGGAACAACAGCACGAGCCATCTATCTACAATCAACATAAACAAGCAAGATACTATCAGGTACTAAGTTCATGATAAATTTAAGTTCAATTAATCATATTACTGAAGAACTCCCACTTAGATAGACATCCCTCTAATCCTCTAAGTGATCACGTGATCCAAATCAACTAAACCATGTCCGATCATCACGTGAGATGGAGTAGTTTCATCGGTGAACATCATTATGTTGATCATATCTACTATATGATTCACGCTCAACCTTTCGGTCTCCGTGTTCCGAGGCCATATCTGTATATGCTTGGCTCGTCAAGTATAACCTGAGTATTCCGCGTGTGCAACTGTTTTGCACCCGTTGTATTTGAACGTAGAGCCTATCACACCCGATCATCACATGGTGTCTCAGCACGAAGAACTTTCGCAACGGTGCATACTCAGGGAGAACACTTCTTGATAATTTAGTGAGAGATCATCTTATAATGCTACCGTCAATCAAAGCAAGATAAGATGCATAAAAAGATAAACATCACATGCAATCAATATAAGTGATATGATATGGCCATCATCATCTTGTGCCTGTGATCTCCATCTCCGAAGCACCGTCATGATCACCAACGTCACCGGCGCGACACCTTGATCTCCATCGTAGCATCGTTGTCGTCTCGCCGATCTTATGCTTCCACGACTATCACTACCGTTTAGTAATAAAGTAAAGCATTACATCGCGATTGCATTGCATACAATAAAGCGACAACCATATGGCTCCTGCCAGTTGCCGATAACTTGGTTACAAAACATGATCATCTCATACAATAAAATTCAGCATCATGCCTTGACCATATCACATCACAACATGCCCTGCAAAAACAAGTTAGACGTCCTCTACTTTGTTGTTGCAAGTTTTACGTGGCTGCTACGGGCTTAAGTAAGAACCAATCTTACCTACGCATCAAAACCACAACGATAGTTTGTCAAATAGACTCCGTTTTAACCTTCGCAAGGACCGGGCGTAGCCATACTTGGTTCAACTAAAGTTGGAGAGACAGTCGCCCGCAAGCCACCTGTGTGCAAAGCACGTCGGGAGAACCGGTCTCGCGTAAGCGTACGCGTAATGTTGGTCCGGGTCGTCTTGTCCAACAATACCGCCGAACCAAAGTATGACATGCTAGTAGGCAGTATGACTTGTATCATCCACAACTCACTTGTGTTCTACTCGTGCATATAACATCAACATAAATAACCTGGCTCGGATGCCACTGTTGGGTTTCGTAGTAATTTCAAAAAATTTCCTACGCACACGCAAGATCATGTGATGCATAGCAATGAGGGGGAGAGTGTTGTCTACGTACCCAACGCAGACCGACTGCGGAAGCGATGACACGACGTAGAGGAAGTAGTCATACGTCTTCACGATCCAACCGATCAAGCACCGAAACTACGGCACCTCCGAGTTCGAGCACACGTTCAGCTCGATGACGATCCCCGGACTCCGATCCAGCAAAGTGTCGGGGAAGAGTTCCGTCAGCACGACGGCGTGGTGACGATCTTGATGTACTACAGCAGCAGGGCTTCGCCTAAACTCCGCTACAGTATTATCGAGGTATATGGTGGCAGGGGGCACCGCACACGGCTAAGGAATAGATCACGTGGATCAACTTGTGTGTAGAGGTGTCCCCTGCCTCCGTATATAAAGGAGCCAAGGGGGAGGGCTGGCCGGCCAAGGAGGAGGGCGCAGGAGAGTCCTACTCCCTCTGGGAGTAGGATTCCCCCTCCAATCCTAGTCCAACTAGGATTCCTCGGAGGGGAAAAGAGGAGGAGGGGGCCGGCCACCTCTCCTAGTCCTAATAGGACTAGGGGAAGGGTGAGGCGCGCAGCCCATCTAGGGCAGCCCCTTATCTTTTCCACTAAGGCCCACTATGGCCCATATAGCTCCCGGGGGGTTCCGGTAACCCTCCCGGTACTCCGGTAAAATCCCGATTTCACCCGGAACACTTTCGATGTCCAAACATAGGCTTCCAATATATCAATCTTTACGTCTCGGCCATTTCAAGACTCCTCGTCATGTCCGTGATCACATCTGGGACTCCGAACAACTTTCGGTACATCAAAATGCATAAACTCATAAATAACTGTCATCGTAACCTTAAGCGTGCGGACCCTACGGGTTCGAGAACAATGTAGACATGACCGAGACATGTCTCTGGTCAATAACCAATAGCGGGACCTGGATGCCCATATTGGCTCCTACATATTCTACGAAGATCTTTATCGGTCAGACCGCATAACAACATACGTTGTTCCCTTTGTCATCGGTATGTTACTTGCCCGAGATTCGATCGTCGGTATCCTATACCTAGTTCAATCTCGTTACCGGCAAGTCTCTTTACTCGTTCCGTAATACATCATCTCACAACTAACATATTAGTTGTAATGCTTGCAAGGCTTATGTGATGTGTATTACCGAGAGGGCCCAGAGATACCTCTCCGACAATCGGAGTGACAAATCCTAATCTCGAAATACGCCAACCCAACATCTACCTTTGGAGACACCTGTAATGCTCCTTTATAATCACCCAGTTATGTTGTGACGTTTGGTAGCACCCAAAGTGTTCCTCCGGCAAACGGGAGTTGCATAATCTCATAGTCATAGGAACATGTATAAGTCATGAAGAAAAGCAATAGCATCATACTAAACGATCGGGTGCTAAGCTAATGGAATGGGTCATGTCAATCAGATCATTCAACTAATGATGTGACCTCGTTAATCAAATAACAACTCATTGTTCATGGTCAGGAAACATAACCATCTTTGATTAACGAGCTAGTCAAGTAGAGGCATACTAGTGACACTTTGTTTGTCTATGTATTCACACATGTATTATGTTTCCGGTTAATACAATTCTAGAATGAATAATAAACATTTATCATGATTATAAGGAAATAAATAATAACTTTATTATTGCCTCTAGGGCATATTTCCTTCACGATGTTCTTCAACAGGGACTCCCGATGAATGTTGTGCCTTATGGGATCGAGACTAAAGGTACCATGAGTATTATTAGCTTACGGCCAAGATATCCTACAGATTACTTTAGTGCATTCAAGATTAGCGACGGATGCCTAATAGTGCAAGACTGGACCAAATGTGTGATGGAGAAGCGCAGAGAAGTACTAGGGGGCAGCAAACAGATGCGCTACCCACGATTAGGAGACAGGTTCATCTGCATGCTCCAACTTGATCAAGGAGGAGAGCTACACATGTTTTATGTTATTTTACCTAAGAGAGAGCAGCAGGAGTGATTAGCTCGCTAGAAATGAGTTTGAGGATGATGATGTGCTACACTATTACTATGATGATAAAATAGCTAGTGTTGGTGGTAATGACTATGATGATTATTATTAGCTAGTGTTAGTGGTGATTAAATAAATACTGTTGGTGGTAATGACTATGATGATGATTAAATAGCTTGTGCTGGCGGATTAGATTCAAGTGGAGGCAACATGTGGTGCACATCGAAAGTACTACTAGTCCAAATTGATCAAGTTTGGATTAGTAGTATACTTTTGACATGCACCACATATTGCCTCCACTTGAACCTAATCCACCTTCATTTGACACACTGTTATGGACATAATGATGTAAACCTCATAACTGGTATTGTACCAATATTTGTACGATGGCGCATAAATACACTAAAAATAAAAAATAAAAAAAGAATACTAGTAGCGATGGAGAGAAAACACGATGCCAGTAGTTACATTAGCAGTAGCGTGGGAGTGAACAAACGTTGCAGCTATTTGTCCTAGGAGTAGCGCGTGCGGGCACGCGTTATTGCTAAGCAATAGCTGTAGTGCCTTATTAGTAGCGCGCCTACCCGCGCTACTAGTGAGCACAAAACCAGCGCTACTGCTAGGGTTTTCCCTAGTAGTGAAAGGGCCCCATTTTTGGAGGTATCTTTGCTTCGCGTCTTGCTAAATATTTTGAGATACCTATTAGACACTATGAGATAGAAGAAAAGGTGTTGCCCCTATTTTCTTAGACTATAAAAGTATGGTAGCACATGATTTTATTTGCGATGATAAGGAGAAGAGACTCATTTATAACCTGGTATTCAGTGAAAAGACTCGTCAGATTATTACCTTGTCTGCACCTTCTTTGTTTAACATTTATTCAAGCACATACATCATCCTGCCCGATGACATTTATGCATATTGGGAGTGAACATGATCCCCAGAGCCAGAGCCAGAGCCATCTCTTGACCCTTATCGACAGTCTGTTTATCAGTGGGATCCGGAGGAGATCGCCAACCAGTGGCACCCAGAGAACACTCCTCCGTTTATCGGAGAGAGTAGCTTTGATCCATGGGCATAGAACAACTTAGGCCAAAATCCTAAGCTTGGGGGAGTACGTATTTCTCACCGACATTACATTCATGTTCACACACTCATGCCAGTTGTCGATGCTCATACTTTTTCATTGTACTATCCGTGCTAGTTTAATTTATTTTTAAGCTTTCTTCTTGTGTGTTTGAAAAACCTTAAGAAAAACCAGAAAAATTAGTTTTAGCTTTTAGCTAGTTTACTTTCCATGCTTGTAGTATTAGTAATTAAAAAGAAAACCCAAAAAGATTTCTCGTTCTTCTTTTGCTTGTTGGGAGCTTTCTCGTGTAAATAGTTTTGTTTCTTTTCTTTGGGGTCGAGAGGAGAAGACCATGATGAAAATGTTGAGTGGCTCTTATATGCATTACTGTTGATCTAACCAAGAGCCCATATTACCTTGTCTTCTCCCTTGTATTGAATGCTTGCAGATTCTAGATTAGTCCAATGCACGTGCACTATTATTATTATCCACACCGTTCGGTTGTGCAAGTGAAAGGCAATAATGACGATATATGATGGACTGATTGAGATGAGAAAAGTTGGTATGAACTCGACCTATCTTGTTTTTTGTAAATATGATTAGTTCATCGTTCATGATTCAGCCTATTATGAATGAAATGTGTTTGCAATGACAATTAGAGATTATAGTTGATTATGCCATGCTTAATTGGCTAGGAGTTTATAATGGTTTACCTTGCGTGCCAACATGCTATTAAAATGGTTGTGATGTGGTATGATAGGGTGGTATCCTCCTTTGAACGATTCGAGTGGCTTGACTTGGCACATGTTCACACATGTAGTTGAAACAAAATCAACATAGCCTCCACGATATTTATGTTCATGGTGAATAATATCCTACTCATGTTTGCCCTCAGTGTTGATTAATTTTAATGCATGTTCATGACTATTGTCGCTCTCTAGCTGGTCGCTTCACAGTCTCTTTCTAGCCTTCACTTGTACTAAGCGGGAATACTGCTTGTGCATCCACTTCCATAAACCCCCAAAGTTATTCCATATGAGTCCACTATACCTTCCTATATGCGGTATCTACCTGATGTTCCAAGTAAATTTGTATGTGCCAAACTCTAAACCTTCAAATGAAATTCTGCTTTGTATGCTCGAATAGCTCATGTATCAACTAGGGTTGTCTATATCTTCCATGCTAGGCGGGTTATTCTCAAGAGGAGTGGACTCCACCCCTCACTCACGAGAAAATGGCTGGTAACCGGTATGCCCAGTCCCATGCTTAAATTAAAATAATTGCAAACAAAACTCCCCCAGGATTGTTGTTAGTTGGAGGCACCCGTTGTTTAGGACAAGCCATGGATTGATGTTTGTTGGTGGTAGGGGGAGTATAAACTTTACCATTCTGTTTGGGAACCGCCTATAATGTGTGTAGCGTGGAAGATATCGAGATCTCTCGGTTGTTATGTTGACAATGAAAGTATACCGCTCAAAATATTATTCATCTCTACTTCAAAATCGAGCTCTGGCACCTCTACAAATCCCTGCTTCCCTCTGCGAAGGGCCTATCTATTTACTTTTATGTTGAGTCATCATCCTCTTATTAAAAAGCACCAGTTGGAGAGCACTATTGTCATTTGCATGCATTACTATTAGTTTACATTGAGTATGACTATGACTGGATCTCTTTTACCATGAATTATAATGTTTAGTCAGTCATTGATCTTCAGAGGTGCTCTGCATTTATGTTTTGCGGTCACAAAAAGGGCTAGCGAGATACCATCTTATTATATCATTTATGATTGTTTTAAGAAAGTGTTGTCATCCAAGATTTATTATTATTGCTCGCTAGTTGATTATGCCATTGATATGAGTAAACATGAGACCTAAATGTTATTGTGAATATGGTTAGTTCATAATCTTTGCTAAAAATTTGAATGCTGGCTTTACATATTTACAACAACAAGATCAAACAGAGTTTGTAAAAGTTTTTCTTTATCACTTCCAGTTTGTCAACTTAATTGCTTGAGGACAAGCAAGGGTTCAAGCTTGGGGGAGTTGATACGTCTCCATCGTATCTACTTTTCCAAACACTTTTGACCTTGTTTTGGACTCTAACTTGCATGATTTGAATGGAACTAACCCGGACTGACGATGTTTTCAGCAGAATTGCCATGGTGTTATTTTTGCGCAGAAATAAAAGTTCTCGGAATGACCTGAAACTTCACGGAGAATATTTTTGGAATATATAAAAAATACTAGCGAAAGAATCAACACCAGGGGGCCCACACCCAGTCCACGAGGGTGGGGGGTGCGCCCACCCCCTGGGGCGCGCCCCCTGCCTCATGGGCCACCTGATGCTCCACTGACCTCAACTCCAACTCTATATATTCACATTTGGGGAGAAAAAAATCAGGGAGAAGGATTCATCGCGTTATACGGAGCCGCCGCCAAGCCCTAATCTCTCTTGGGAGGGCTGATCCGGAGTTCGTTCGGGGCTCCGGAGAGGGGAATCCGTCGCCATCGTCATCATCAACCTTCCTCCATCACCAATTTCATGATGCTCACCGCCGTGCGTGAGTAATTACATCGTAGGCTTGCTGGACGGTGATGGGTTGGATGATATTTATCATGTAATCGAGTTAGTTTTGTTAGGGTTTGATCCCTAGTATCCATTATGTTCTGAGATTGATGTTGCTATGACTTTGGTATGCTTAATGCTTGTTACTAGGGCCCGAGTGCCATGATTTCAGATCTGAACCTATTGTGTTTTCATGAATATATGTGAGTTCTTGATCCTATTTTGCAAGTCAATAGTCACCTACTATGTGTTATGATCCGGTAACCCCGAAGTGACAATAATCGGGACCACTCCCGGTGATGACTATAGTTTGAGGAGTTCATGTATTCACTAAGTGCTAATGCTTTGTTCCAGTACTCTATTAAAAGGAGGCCTTAATATCCCTTAGTTTCCAATAGGACCCTGCTGCCACGGGAGGGTAGGACAAAAGATGTCATGCAAGTTCTTTTCCATAAGCACGTATGACTATATTCGAATACATGCCTACATTACATTGATGAACTGGAGTTAGTTCTGTGTCACCCTATGTTATAACTGTTGCATGAGGAATCGCATCCGACATAATTATCCATCACTGATCCATTGCCTACGAGCTTTTCACATATTGATCTTTGCTTAGTTACTTTACTGTTGCCACTGTTACAATCACTACAAAACTATTATTGTTACTTTTGCCACCATTACCGCTACTTCCATATTACTTTGCTACTAAATACTTTGCTGCAGATATTAAGTCTTTCAGGTGCAGTTGAATCGACAACTCAACTGTTAATACTTGAGAATATTCTTTGACTCCCCTTGTGTCGAATCAATAAATTTAGGTTGAATGCTCTACCCTAGAAAACTGTTGCGATCCCCTATACTTGTGGGTTATCATTCTCCCGCGCAAAAGCGGGTCATAAGTGCGGTGAGAGCTGCCATGGACTTCGGTTTTTCTTGGCCAGGTGTCGGGCGAGTCATCGCGACGCTGTGTTTAAAGGCCATGAGGGCTTCGGCATCCAGACAATCGACAATTTGGTTCTTTTTAATTAAGAACCTAGTCCAGAGCTTCCGGGCTGACTCTCCGGGTTGTTGGACTATGTGACTAAGGTCATCAGCATCTGGAGGCCGAACATAGGTACCTTAGAAGTTGTCTCTAAAGGCATCTTCCAAATCTTCCCAGCTACCAATTGATTTTTCTAGGAGGCTGTTTAGCAAGTGTCGTGTTGGTCCTTTGAGTTTTAGGGGGGAGGTACTTGATGGTGTGGAAATCGTCACCGCGAGCCATGTGGATGTGGAGAAGAAAATCTTTGATCCATACTGTGGGATCTGTCGTTCCATCGTATGATTCAATGTTCACAGGTTTAAACCCTTCTGGGAACTGGTGCTCCATTACCTCATTAGTGAAGCATAAGGGGTGTGTGGCGTCTCTGTATCAGGCGACATCACGACGTAGTTCGGTTGAAGTCTGTATGCAGTTTTCGGCCCTGGTGAGGTTATGCCTGTCGCACTAGGCCTGATGGTCGTCTACTCGCATTGGGGCACGCCCCCTTGATCCATAGATTGATCTAGCTTGGCCTACTCTGTTGTCCAGGTCCTGTCGTAGGTCATAGGTGTATCCTGGAGCCGTTGTTTCTCTGCCTCTACGGCGAGGTGGTGCGGGTTGGTGTTCGGCGTAGGTGGCCACTTTATCTCTCCTGCGTGATGGTCGGTTTGGTTCATCAGCACGGTCATGTCTTGACGGTATGGGCTCGAGGGCCTCGTCATCAAATTGTGGTAGTAGCCGACGCTTTGGATAACTCTTTGCTGGGCGTTGAAGGCCATACTCTTCGGCGGCTAGGACTTGGGTCCATCTGTCGTTGAGTGTATCATGTTCGGCTTGGATCTATTGCTGCTTCTTTTTAGGCTTCTCACAGTAGCAATTAGCTGGCGCTTAAAGCGCTCCTGCTCGAGTGGTTCCTCTGGAACGATGAAGCCTTCGTCGCCGAGGCTTACATCGTCCTCGAAGGGCGGTAGATAATTACTGTCTTCTGAGTCCTCATTCCCGACCGGATCATCGGGGTTGACTTGCCTCTCCTCCACGTCATCTTGTTTGGATGTGGGCTCGACGGGGGCTTCGGGGCCTTCAGCGTTCTCCGGAGTGTCATTGTCTCCGGTGCCAGTATTGTTGTCTTTTTCGAGACACGATTTTGAGTGGCGCCGCTGACGTTGATGTTTTGGAGGTGCCTCGGCAAGCTTGTCCTCAACCGGATCCTTCCTTCCGTCGTCGTCATCCTCTTTGGATGTGTCCACCATATACACATCATATGTGGAGGTGGCTGTCCAATGTCCGATAAACGGCGGGTCTTGGCCTTGTTCGTCTCCGGCATCGTTGTCTATGTCGTCGATGTCTTCGGAGGCGTAGTCCAGCACGTCGGTTAAATCTTCGACAGTGGCTATGAAGTGGGTGGTGGGTGGGGCGTGAAATTCCCCTCTTTCGGCCCCTAGTCCGGGCTGGACGTAATTCGGAGGTGATTCCTCTGTGATGGCGAGGGGTCACATTAAGTCCAGCGCCTCGTTTAAGAGCGAGGTTTGGATGGGGAAACGAGAGTCCGGGGGCGAGTCCGGCCTTTCAGTGATAGGAGGAACCCGGTCTGACTCCGAGTTCGCTGCAGAAACAATCGCCTCCGGATCTTTGATAGTGCGGTTTGCAGCGGAGAGTCCGGTGGGCTCCAAACTCCCAGCGAGGCCACAGGATCCACCTGGTCTCCATGCCGGACGGCCTGGCCAATGACAACCACCACATAGACCTCAGCAAGATCCTGGATGCGCTCACCGGGATACGTGGAGGAGCGCATCAGGGAGAAGAAGATAAAGTGGCTCGTCGCCAATGAAGTGGAGGCTAGTGAGGCGCTCGCGGCGGAGGCTGAAGCGGTCGGCGACGCGCTCGCAGCGTAGGCCGAAGCGGCCGGTGCCACGCCCGCATCGGCGTGGATGAGGGAGAAAGAGAGAAAAGGAGGAGAGAGAGGTGGTGGAATGGGTGGGTGGGCCCCTCTTGTTTGGATGATAGATGAGTCACCACTCGCATGCAGCAGACAAAGCCGGACGAGGAGGACACATAAAGCGTCCACTTTGTGACCCTCTCCAACTAAAATGTGATCTAATTTGAGACGGAAATGGGTTTGAATAGATACAAAATGAAAATGGGTCTCAGCGCTGGGCTGTGCTTTTTGTCCCCGTGGAATTGGGTCGCTGTGTTGGAGTTAGTTAGCTCTTACTTCCGGCTGTTTGGAGATTGTAAAGGTTTTCTTCGCCCAGGATAACTAGTAACCACTTTGCGGTGTGTTATACCAACAATTGGTATTTGTCAGTCGACATCTCACACTTCGTTACTCCATATACCATAGGCCACTATGTCCTTCGGGAAGGCGTTTGAATTCCTCTTGATTTTTTTAGGAAAAAATCCCTCCTGATTTCGGCTCTGAAAAGTAGATGTCATACATACACTTTATTTTCCCGCAAACAAAAAAATTTACATTTTTACCACTGGCTAACGGGCCGCAGCAAGCATATGGATTACCGTGCAGTAAACGGATAGGACAGCGTACGGTCACGCTTAATGTACAGCTTCAAATCTGGTTTACTCTTTCTCCGATGAGATTGCCCGGTTTAGTGGCCATTTTAAAAATTCAGGTCTGCAGGATCGGGCAGTATAATAGATGAAGGTCAGGTCGTGGATTGCGCCTGTGATCGAGAAATGCATTACATTTACCAATATGGAAGACCTGCCCATCAAACCGTTTTTATACTCTTGATCAGCTAGAATGTCTTGGCATTTTTCTAAGACAATAGAAATATAGACCTAATTATATTTTTGGGTTTTTATCGTTTATGACATCGGTTGTGTCTCACTACTCAGTTTTGCCACTAAAAATTTCAACTGCTCAAAAATGTCATCGCTTTGTTAGACACATGTTCAAAAATGCCACTCGGCACCATTATTGTGATCTCAAATCTCTTTTGCCATGTTATAATGACATAAATACCTATGAACTAGCATGCCAGCTCTCCTTCTATCTTACTACAATAAAGTGTGGGACTCACTTGATCCCAACGACGTTCTTATTTTCCTATAAAATTATTCGCTTGGTTACTCCTGACAAGTGGGGCCACACTTATCATTGTGAGATAGAGAGAACTGACATGTGGGTCTAGACTTATTTTTGTCATATAACATGGTCAATGAGTTTGATGTGGAAATAACGATGTCTAATGGCATTTTTGAGGAAACATCTAACGGAACGATGGCATTTTTGAGCAAACATCTCACGGATCGATGACATTTTTGAGTAATTATAACTTCTAATGGCAAAACTGAGTAGTGGGACACAACTAGTGACAAAAATGATAAAAACCCTATTTTTTAAAACTAGTGTGCGGCATTGATGCACACAACATCACATCTATATGGCTCGATTTGCTAAGTAAGGGCATCTCTGACGTCGTCCCTCCCTCCAACCTCTCGCAACCGTCCGGACTATGCAGTCTGGATCATGAAGTCATCCAAGGCGATCATGTATCGGTCCTCGACGCGGTACAAATGTGATTTCTCTCGCAAACCAGAGACAAATGTGGGGGGTTTTACGGGAGTCTGGACCGATCTCACACCCGCTTCTGACCGCTTCGCCCCACAAAGAAACCCCTTACCCGCGCTTTCTTCTCATGCACGCGCCACTTACCACGACACATTCATGCTGGCCTAGAGCACGGGGAGACCGGCATTGATGCCGCGATGTAACCGGTGGGGGGGGGGGGCTGAGCTGACCTACGCAGCCTCTTAGCAGTCGCCGCTTCAATGCGGACGCAGTTTCCCGAGGAACCAACTTTGGCCGATGCGCCGCATTGAAACGGCTGACCGGCCCTTCGCATGGCCTGGTCGCAACTATATAAACCGCACTCTGGAGTCGTCCACATCGCATTCTCCTCCTTCTCTCCCCTCTCCCCACCCATTTCCCTCCACATCTCCGGCGATAGGCAATTCCTGGGCCTTGGCGTCGGCAGGCGGTTCCGGGGCGGGATCTGGCGGATCATAGCAATGCCGTCATCAAACTCCGGGGCCTCATACTCATCGGCGAGCGGATCCTGAACGAATGCGGAGATCATCATCTCCTCTGGCGACGAGGAGGACCAGCAGCCGCCGCCGCCGCCGCAGTCCGCGCGCGGCAGTGCCGGGCCAGGTCTACGCTGCCATCGATGAGGAGTTCGAGGAGCAGATGGAGCTGATGCTCCGTCGCTCCATAGTCCACATCAACGGCCCATCCCCACCATCGGGGACGCTCCTCCCTGTGAAGCCGGAGCCATCATCCCCTGCACACTCACTGTCGCGTGAAGGAGGAGCGGCTCTCGCCGCCACCCTGGAGTGTCGTCAAGAAGGAGCGTCGCGTTCCGCTGCCCCTGCCCAAGGCGCGCTGTCGGATTCTCCACTACCTCGGTAGCCGCAGGGCCAGCGACAGCTGTTTGTTGTCCCGAAGTGCCATGACGGCGCAGGAGTATGTCGATCAGGAGCAGCGCCGGCGGGACAGGTGCAACGTCGCACACTGGTCCAAGTTCGCGGACTCAGACGTCTCGCCGCCACATATCTCGGCAGACCTGAACCTGGCGTACGCCGGGCCCTAGACCACTCTGTGACGACATCAGAGACGGACAAGCGCCGTCTTCGCCACCTCGACAGGGAGGTGGTCAGGGAGGTGAATTTCAGGAGCATGCATCTTTTCTTTCTTTTGCGGAAAAGCATACATCACAGATTGCCAGGGTAACATTAAGGGCACCCGCAAAAAAACATTAAGGGATAATTCATGACATACTTATTTGTCTTTCTCTAGATGACATGGGATAAATAAATGATAATCATAGTATCAAAGCCACTATGTCCTTATAGGCATCCATGCACCTGGAAACCCTAGCTGGCAGAGGCGGTCAGCGTCGATTTAATTTACGTGCTCTGGGAGCACACATAATGTTAAAAAATTAAGTGCTCTCCTCAGTGACAGCATGCATATGATTGGAGGCTAATCACTTTCACATGCCCTGGTACCGCTGGACTGGATATGCGTGAGTGGTGTCTGGTTGGCAACCATCTGGGCAAAAAGAAAAGAAAAGAGCAGCACATGGAGACACGCAATCTTTGCACCGGCGATGTCTCTCTGTCCAATCGCTGACGATGGGCCCGACTGGATATGATCTGGCGCTGATCTGGCTGGCAACAATATCAGCTGGGTGTGTGCTATGAGTGTATGTTTGTCCATCTCATGTATGTCTATCTAAAATATTGAAATGTGCATGGATATTCTGATGCGACACCTGGAACCACGTGTGTGTACATTCTGTCAGAAGCCATTTCTAGAGCCGTCGTGATGCTGGAGCAACTGCCAACTGCCAATGAAAAGACATCACTTACCATGCAACAAGATCGAAAGTAAATCATTATTTGATTCAAAGGATTTGCCAAGGTATTTTGGAGCATTCTAGCCCTTAGGATCTTTTCCCACGTGGTTTGTTTGATTCATAGATTGCAAACCATAGGAATCTTTCATTTGGACTAGATTTCACATAACATTTTCATCTACTCTAACCTTCTTGAAAGAACGGTACGCTTTTTATGCACATTCAAACATCCTCACAATCCTGTAGTATTGAAGATGGCATGCCACTCTATTTCTGCATTAGTTTTTACTCACGTGTTTTGGAAAATCATGTGAATCAAAGAGGCCCCAAGTAGGAGTGGGCATACAAAGATCCAAATGCAAGACAAGCAGGCAAAAAGAGCAAAGCTGGAGACAGTACTATTCAGGCAACAAACAAAACTCTTGTCATTGCCTGTTCTTTGAAGATTAGTGAAAGAGGCACGCCATGAGCTGTGCTGGGGGCACGATACCACTAGCACTCATGTGCGGGCGACGAATCGACTGCAGGTAAGTATTCTTCAGGTGGAGCCGATTTTTATCCACTGCCAGCTTCTTCAGATGTTGCAAAGTTCTCATCCCGTGCGGCAGTAAAAATATGGCCATCCCTTCTTGTTGTATCTTCAGATGCATGCTCCAGCTTCTGTCGCGCTCGTGAATTCCCTGCTTCGCCCCCCTTTCATGCGCGTACTTGGCCTGGTAAAAATTAATGATGAGCAACCGAAAAAGAAAACAACCGCCCACCGCCGATTTTTATCCACTGCCAGCTTCTTCAGATGTTGCAAAGTTCTCATCCCGTGCGGCAGTAAAAATATGGCCATCCCTTCTTGTTGTATCTTCAGATGCATGCTCCAGCTTCTGTCGCGCTCGTGAATTCCCTGCTTCGCCCCCCTTTCATGCGCGTACTTGGCCTGGTAAAAATTAATGATGAGCAACCGAAAAAGAAAACAACCGCCCACCGCCGATTTTTATCCACTGCCAGCTTCTTCAGATGTTGCAAAGTTCTCATCCCGTGCGGCAGTAAAAATATGGCCATCCCTTCTTGTTGTATCTTCAGATGCATGCTCCAGCTTCTGTCGCGCTCGTGAATTCCCTGCTTCGCCCCCCTTTCATGCGCGTACTTGGCCTGGTAAAAATTAATGATGAGCAACCGAAAAAGAAAACAACCGCCCACCGTGGGGCTCAAACCCACGACCACAAGGTTAAGAGCCTTGCGCTCTACCAACTGAGCTAGACGGGCCAAGATGTAAATGTGAAAAGTAGAGCGTACTTCAGTGTGTGTGCTAAGGGCAGTAAATTCTTTTGGGGGAGTGATTTACTAGCTTACTAATCATGAACTGAGATACAATCCTTATTCAAAAGGTCTTTGATGTATACTCTATCACGTGAGCCCAAGTTATACGACCCAAAAAATCTAGATTTTGTGTTTAATCATGCGGAACTTTATTTTGATCCCCACCGAAGCTTTATGGAAGGAAGGAAAAATCGCAAAAAGAAAGAAAAAACTTCTAGTCTCACATTATTTGTGATTATGGATCTGTATGGTGGTCCTGCCAGGATTTGAGGATGAGAACGTGAAAATATGTCTCAGAGGCCACTAACTTATCAAATACATTGTACTGCAAGACTGGTAGTTTCCTAACCGCGAACACGTGGTATGATATGACGGTCGTGCGCCGCATGTACATATAGGACATGCACACATGTTGAAATCGGTAGTCAAATGGAGTATGGACATGTGTCATGTTTGGCTACATGACACGTGGACCAACGGTACAGTACGACGGTAATGTCGTTAATCATACAGAACTAAACCCCTAATGAAGTGAACTCTAGGAAGAAAGGACAAATTATAAATGAAAAAGATATAATATCT
Organism: Triticum urartu; assembly: GCF_003073215.2. Taxonomy (NCBI): domain Eukaryota; kingdom Viridiplantae; phylum Streptophyta; class Magnoliopsida; order Poales; family Poaceae; genus Triticum; species Triticum urartu. The sequence goes on along the minus strand of NC_053026.1, from coordinate 380,778,153 downwards.
TAAGACGTTTGTGAATATGGATCTTTGTGGCGGCCCTGCCCCTAGTTTTAGGAGAAGGTTGTGTCAATATGTCTCCAAGATCATCAACTCATCTTCTTCAACATCTCTTCACACAAGTTTAGGGGTCAATCCCTTGCGAATTCCGCGTCCACCAATACTATGCAGGCAACAATTTGGAAGAAGCTCTGGAAGTTACAAGTACCACGGAAAATACAAATTTTTTGTTGACGTGCCTTGCATGGAATTGTACCACTAAACTCCATTCTTGCTAATAGGCACATCCCTATTGACGGGGCGTGTCCGGTGTGCCATAGGGGTCCTGAAGACATGCGACATGTGCTGTTCCAGTGTGACTTGGCGAGAAGCATGTGGGTCGGACTAGGGCTGGCTGATCGCATTGAACATGCAGTACAAGTGGACCGATCAGGGTCAGCCATCTTAGAATTCCTCCTGTTGGAACCGGACCAACCAATGTCGATCATGCTAAGTATAAATGACAAAGAGGTAATTGTGGCCGGCTGTTAGTATCTCTGGCGGCTTCGCCGATGACACACCCACCATGATTCTTGTTCTCCTTACTTCAGGTGGCATGCCTCAATTCTAGCAATAGTGGGGAACTACATGAAATCTTTATCAAAGAAGAGGGAACCGGTGGAACACAAGTGCAAGAGACAGGAGGAAAGATTTATAAAGCTAAATGTGGATGGTTCATTCCATGCAGATTACGAGATGAGAAGGGAACCTTTATTGTAGGTTTTTGCAGATTCATTCCCTTCGTAGCCGACGTTGTTACGTGAAGGAAATATGCACTAGATGCAATAATAAAGTTATTTTTTATTTTCTTATTTCATGATAAATGTTTATTATTCATGCTAGAATTGTATTAACCGGAAACATAATACATGTGTGAATACATAGACAAACATAGTGTCACTACTATGCCTCTACTTGACTAGCTCGTTAATCAAAGATGGTTAAGTTTCCTAACCATAGACATGAGTTGTCATTTGATTAACGGGATCACATCATTAGGAGAATGATGTGATTGGCTTGACCCATTCCGTTAGCTTAGCACTTGATCGTTTAGTATGTTGCTATTGCTTTCTTCATGACTTATACATGTTCCTATGACTATGAGATTATGCAACTCCCGTTTACCGGAGGAACACTTTGTGTGCTACCAAACGTCGCAACGTAACTAGGTGATTATAAAGATGCTCTACAGGTGTCTCCAAAGGTACTTGTTGAGTTGGCGTATTTCGAGATTAGGATTTGTCACTCCAATTGTCGGAGAGGTATCTCTGGGCCCTCTCGGTAATGCACATCACTATAAGCCTTGCAAGCAATGTGACTAATGAGTTAGTTGCGGGATGATGTATTATGGAACAAGTAAAGAGACTTGCCGGTAACGAGATTGAACTAGGTATTGAGATACCGATGATCGAATCTCGGGCAAGTAACATACCGATGACAAAGGGAACAACGTATGTTGTTATGCGGTTTGGCCGATAAAGATCTTCTTAGAATATGTAGGAGCCAATATGAGCATCCAGGTTCCGCTATTGGTTATTGACCGAAGACGTGCCTCGGTCATGTCTACATAGTTCTCGAACCCGTAGGGTCCGCACGCTTAAAGTTCTGTGACGATCAGTTTTATGAGTTTATATGTTTTGATGCACCGAAGGTAGTTCGGAGTCCCGTATATGATCACGAACATGACGAGGAGTCTCGAAATGGTCGAGACATAAAGATTGATATATTGGAATCCTACATTTCGCCATCGGAAGAGTTCCAGGTGAAATCGGGATTTTACCGGAGTACCGGAGGGGTTACCGGAACCCCCCGGGGGCTAATTGGACTTGTTGGGCCATAAGGGAAAGAGAGAGGGGCCGGCCTAGGGCAGGCAGCGCGCCCCCTCCCTCTGGTCCGAATTGGACTAGGAGAGGGGGAGCGCCCCCTTTTCGTTCTCTTTCTTCCCCTTCCTTTCCTCCTCCTAGTAGGAGTAGGAAAGGGAGGAATCCTACTCCTACTAGGAGGAGGGTTCCTCCTCCTGGCGCACCAACAAGGGCCGGTCGGCCTCCCCCTTACTCCTTTATATACAGGGGCAGGGGGCACCTCTAGACACACAAGTTGATCACAAAAATCTCTCCAAGCCGTGTGCGGTGCCCCCCTCCATCATAATCCACCTCGGTCATACTGTAGCGGTGTTTAGGCGAAGCCCTGCTGTGGTAGCTTCATCAACATCGTCACCACACCATCGTGCTGACGAAACTCTTCCCCGAGCTCTACTGGATCGTGAGTTTGCGGGACGTCACCGAGCTGAACGTGTGCTGAACGCGGAGGTGTCGTACGTTCGGTACTGAGGATCGGTCGATCGTGAAGACGTACGACTACATCAACCACGTTGTCATAACGCTAACGCTTAACGGTCTACGAGGGTACGTGGACGACACTCTCCCCTCTCGTTGCTATGCATCACCATGATCCTGCGTGTGCATAGGATTTTTTTAAAATTACTACGTTCCCCAACATTACGGTCGAAGCAATGGCAATGCGAGATGGTTTAAATTTGGCGAACTTCTAGGGTTTTAATAGGGTAGAAGCAGAGTCAGATTCTTTGAGTGTCATCAACTCTTGCTGAGGACAAGACCAGTGTTGGGATGCAGCAGTGACTGTCTTTGTTGAGTGCATAGATAAGGCTACTTCTATAGGAAAGGTCATCTTTACTCATTGTTTTCGTGAAGCAAACTCGGTTGCTCATGAGCTAGCAAAGTTTAGTTTCTGTAACAAAGTTGAGGCCAGTTGGACTAATGAACCTCATGAGTTCTTAGTTAGCCAATTGGTGAACTATGTAATTATTATTTGAGTTTAATAAAGCTAGCCATGATGGCCTTTCCTAAAAAAACATCTCTGCACTTTTCTAGGATACAAGGGAAGTACTCCCTTTCTAAACCCATCTTATCTTTGGGTCAATTTTACATTGAAAGTCCACAATGTTAATTACCTTGTTTTCTTAATAGCATCTATTTCGCTAATTTTGAGATGGTTCTAGAAAAAACAATTGTGAATCACTTTATCATTATATATTGTTACTTGCTACGGTGGACAAGCGGGATTACAACTTTTGTAAATTAAATATCACTGCGGATGTTGACTCTATTTTCCTACTTTCTTATGTCATCAGTCATTTATCTCACCTAATATACTGATTTCTAATTTCTCTGCTATTAGATATTGTTACTTACTACGATGGACACATGTGGCTACAACTATTGTGAATTATATGTTACACAACAACTTGACTCCCTTGTAGGGGAACATATATAGTGCTCGCATAGCTCTAGCATGCCTCCAGACTATGGTACTACAATATTAATGATACGTCTCCGCCGTATCTACTTTTCCAAATACTTTTGCCCTTGTTTTGGACTCTAACTTGCATGATTTGAATGGAACTAACCCGGACTGACGCTGTCTTCAGCAGAATTACCATGGTGTTATTTATGTGCAGAAACAAATGTTCTCGGAATGACCTGAAACTTCACGGAGCAACTTTTTGGAAAATATAAAAAATACCTGCAAAAGATGAAGGCCAGGGGGACCACCACCTGTCCACGAGGGTGGGGGGCGCGCCCCCCTACCTCGTGGGCCCCCTGGAGCTCCTCCAACTCCAACTCCAACTCTATATATTGTGTTTCGGGGAGAAAAAAATAAGAGAGAAGAATTCATCGCGTTTTATGATATGGAGCCGCCGCTAAGCCCTAAAACCTCTCGGGAGGGCTGATCCGAAGTCCGTTCGGGGCTCCGGAGAGGGGAATCCGTCGCCATCGTATCATCAACCATCCTCCATCACCAATTTCATGATGCTCACCGCCGTGCGTGAGTAATTCCATCGTAGGCTTGCTGGACGGTGATGGGTTGGATGGATCTATCATGTAATCGAGTTAGTTTTGTTAGGGTTTGATCCCTAGTATCCACTATGTTCTGAGATTGATGTTGCTATGACTTTGCTATGCTTAATGCTTGTCACTAGGGCCCGAGTGCCATGATTTCAGATCCGAACCTATTATGTTTTCATCAATATATGAGAGTTCTTGATCCTATCTTGCAAGTCTATAGTCACCTATTATGTTTTATGATCCGTTAACCCCGAAGTGACAATAATCGATATACTTACCGGTGATGACCGTAGTTTGAGGAGTTCATGTATTCACTATGTGTTAATGCTTTGCTTCGATACTCTATTAAAAGGAGGCCTTAATATCCCTTAGTTTCCATAAGGACCCCGCTGCCACGGGAGGGTAGGACAAAAGATGTCATGCAAGTTCTTTTCCATAAGCACGTATGACTATATTCGGAATACATGCCTACATTACATTGATGAACTGGAGCTAGTTCTGTGTCACCCTAGGTTATGACTGTTACATGATGAACCGCATCCAGCATAATTCTCCATCACCGATCCATTGCCTACGAGCTTTCCATATATTGTTCTTCGCTTATTTACTTTTCCGTTGCTATTGCTATCATCACTACAAAATACCAAAAACATTACTTTTGTTACTGTTACCTTTTGCTACCATTACCACTACTATCATATTACTTGCTACTAAATACTTTGCTACAGATACTAAGTTTCCAGGTGTGGTTGAATTGACAACTCAGCTGCTAATACTTGAGAATATTCTTTGGCTCCCCTTGTGTCAAATCAATAAATTTGGGTTGAATACTTTACCCTCGAAAACTGTTGCGATCCCGTATACTTGTGGGTTATCAATTAACATCTTCAAAATTTTAAATTTGTTGGAGTTCATTGGGACAATGTGTGATGAGGACATACCACCACGGTTACATACAAACCCCGGCGCTACACATGTTTGATAACCCACAAGTATAGGGGATCACAACAGTTTTTGAGGGTAGAGTATTCCCCAAATTTATTGATTCGACACAAGGGGAGCCAAAGAATATTCTCAAGTATTAGCAGCTGAGTTGTCAATTCAACCACACCTGGAAACTTAATATCTGCAGCAAGGTATTTAGTAGCAAAGTAATATGATCGTAATGGTAACGGTAGCAGTTTTGGTTTTGTAGTAATTGTAACAGTGGCAACGGAAAAGTAAATAAGCGAAGATCAATGTATGAAAAGCTCGTAGGCAATGGATCAGTGATTCACCTTCTGTTTTAAGTAAGCTTGCGACACCTAAACCTGCTTCTGTTATTCGTTCTGATATGTCGCATGTTATTGATGATGCCACTTCTGCTATGCATGATACTTATGATGAAACTACTTCTATGCTTGATACTACTGTGCCACTTGGTGAATTTCTTGATGAACAACTTGCTAGGGCTAGAGAGATTGAAAATATTGAATCTGATAATACTAATGAAATTGATGATGAAGATTTGCCTGTTATTCCTGAGGGTTATGTTTTTGATAAAGAAGCTTCTTTAGCTATTTTAGCTTGCAACGGTAGATACGAACTTAAGAGGTTATTAGCTAAATGGAACAAGCAATCTCTAAATGCTAGAATGAAACCTGACCCTGCTTTTGCTACTTCACCTATCTGTGTTACCGATAAGGATTATGAATTCTCTATTGATCCTGATATAATTACTTTGGTTGAATCTGATCCTTTTCATGGCTATGAATCTGAAACTGTTGTGGCACATCTTACTAAATTAAATGATATAGCAACACTATTCACTACTGATGAGAGAACTCGCTACTTTTATATCCGTAAAATATTTCTGTTCTCACTAAAGGGTGATGCTAAGATATGGTTTAATTCTCTTGATCCTGGTTGTGTGCGTAGTCCCCAGGATATGATTTATTACTTCTCTGCTAAATATTTCCCTGCTCATAAGAAACAAGCTGCTTTAAGGGATATATATAATTTTGTGCAAATTGAAGAAGAGAGTCTCCCACAAGCTTGGGGGAGGCTTCTCCAATTACTTAATGCTTTGCCTGATCATCCTCTTAAGAAAAATGAAATACTTGATATCTTTTATAATGGACTAACCGATGCCTCCAGAGATTACCTGGATAGTTGTGCTGGTTCTGTTTTCAAGGAAAGAACACCGGATGAAGATGAAATTCTATTGAATAATATGTTGACAAATGAAAATAATTGGACACCTCCGGAGCCAATTCCTGAGCCTATTCCTAAACCCACTCCGAAGAAGAGGGGTATTCTATTTCTTAGTCCTGAAGATATGCAAGAGGCAAAGAAATCTATGAAAGAAAAAGGTATTAAAGCTGAAGATATTAAGAATTTACCTCCCATTGAAGAAATACATGGTCTTAATCTACCGCATGTTGAAGAAACATATGATCTTAATCCTTTACCTATTGAAGAAACTCATGGTCTTGATAACCCGACATAGGTAGTAAAGGTAAATTCTCTCTATAGATATGATAAAGCTGAAATCCCATTTACTAAGTTTGCTAGCCCATGCTTAGATGAGTTTGATAAATTTATGGTTAAGCAAGAAGATTTTAATGCTTATTTTGGTAGACAATTGAAATACAATTCAAATATGCTTGAACACTTGGGTGATTATATGGCTAATGTCAAAGGTGAACTTAAACTTATTAGTAAACATGCTTCTGTGGTTACCACTCAAGTAGAACAAGTACTTAAAGCTCAAAATGATTTGCTCAATGAATTTAATAGTAAGAATAATGATAATGTTGTTATAGTGGCTACTAGAACTGGCAGAATGACTCAGGAACCTTTGTATCCTGAAGGCCACCCTAAGAGAATTGAGCAAGATTCTCAGAGAAATAATGTAGATGCACCTAGTCCTTCTAAAAGGAAGAAAAAGAAAAATGATAGGACTTTGCATGCTTCTAGTGAACCTATTACTGAAACACCTGAGAATCCAAATGATATTTCTATTTCTGATGCTGAAACTCAATCTGGTAATGAACCTGAAACTAGTGATAATGTTAATGATAATGTTCATGATGATGCTCAACCTAGTAATGATAATGATATAGAAATTGAACCTGCTGTTGATCTTGATAACCCACAATCAAAGAATCAACGTTATGATAAGAAAGACTTTGTTGCTAGGAAACATGGTAAAGAAAGAGAACCATGGGTTCAGAAACCCATGCCTTTTCCTCCCAAACCATCCAAGAAAAAGGATGATGAGGATTTTGAGCGCTTTGCTGAAATGATTAGACCTATCTTTTTGCGTATGCGATTAACTGATATGCTCAAAATGAATCCTTATGCTAAGTATATGAAAGAAATTGTTACAAATAAAAGAAAGATACCGGAAGCTGAAATTTCCACCATGCTTGCTAATTATACCTTTAAGGGTGGAATACCAAAGAAACTTGGAGATCCATGAGTACCAACTATACCATGATCCATTAAAAGAAACTATGTTAAAACTGCTTTATGTGATCTTGGAGCCGGTGTTAGTGTTATGCCTCTCTATTTATATTGTAGACTTGATTTGAATAAGTTGACGCCTATTGAAATATCTTTGCAAATGGCTGATAAATCAACTGCTATACCTGTCGGTATTTGTGAGGATGTGCCTGTTGTAGTTGCAAACGTTACTATTTTAACGGACTTTGTTATTCTTGATATTCCCGAGGATGATAGTATGTCTATTATTCTTGGAAGACCCTTTTTGAATACTGCAGGGGCTGTTATTGATTGCACTAAAGGCAATGTCACTTTTCATGTTAATGGTAATGAGCATACGGTACACTTTTCGAGGAAACAACCTCAAGTTCATAGTATCAACTCTATTGGAAAAATCCCATCGATTATATTTGGAGGTTTTGAATTTCCTCTTCCTACTGTCAAGAAGAAATATGATATTCTTATTATTGGGGACATGCATATCCCTATTGAGGTAACATAGTGTTATTCGAAATTTCTCTGGTTCCATGTTATTCGGAATGAGTTCGTTAACAAGACTTGATCAACCTTGTTAGTGGATTCCTTTTGATGAGCATGAGATGGATGAAACTGGAAGGCACAACCTTATGTACCCTCCTTTTACTTTCTTTTATTTATATAAATAATATAAAAATAGTATTTTTCTGTCTGTTAACTGATTATCCGTGCAATATAAAAATGCCCCGAAAATAAAAGTTCTCCAAATGCCCTGAAATTTAAATATGAATTTTTCTAGAATATTTGAGAATATTAGGCACTGAGAACACAGCATGGGGGGTCAACCACCTGCCCACGAGGGTGGAGGGCGCGCCCTACCCCCCTGGGCGCGCCCCCCTGCCTCATGGGCCCACGGTGGCCCTCCTCCACTTATCCTTTCACCCACACACTCCTTCTTCCTCCCCCAAACACGAATAACCAGCTCAAACCCGAGTCCAAGCTCATTTTGCTGCCATTTTCGATCTCATTGCTAAAAGCACCTCTCACAAAACTGCTTGGGGAGATTGTTCCTTGATATGTGACTCCTCCATTGGTCCAATTAGTTTTTGTTCTAGTGCTTTATTCATTGCAAATTTTGGCTGCCTATGACCATGTTCTTGAGCTTGCATGTCAAATTTGTATGGTTCCAAGTAGTTTTGATGCATGATATAGGCCCTAGGCACTTGTAGGAGTAGTTGCTATCAATATTATTGAGTTTGGTTTACTTTTATTTTGAAGTTACTAAAAATTTACAGAATTTTTCAGAGGAAGAAAAATTCTTAGTAAAATGTTCCAAGGTGGTTCCTCAAGGAAGCAAGGACCCAGGCTTGCAATGCGTGATGCTGATGAAGAGCCACCAAGAGACGCTCCAGTGCGTCCTTGTGAGTGGCCTTCTAAAAATTTTATGGATCGAGCAGGAATTAAAGAAGAATTCAACGCATATTTGCGTCATGCCGATCTTGTCAGCTTTGAGGAAGAGAAGTGCAGCCAGTATCACAATCTCACTAGTACCTTTGTGAGGAGGTTTGAATTTTCATCTTCACGTAATTCTCCAACTGTCTTGTTTGATCTTTATGAAAATTCTTATACTATGGACTTAGAGGATTTTACCACTGCTTGCAAACTTCCACAATGGGGTAGTATAAGGGATCCTCGCAAATCTGAATTTAGAGATTTTTTTGCTAGCATAACTGTGGGAGAATCTAGAGATATAACACAAGCTACCATAGGGAGCATTCACTTTCCTGCTATACATTATTTTGCTCTCTTCATAGGTAGATGCATTAATGGTAAAGATGAGGCATGTCACATGTGTGTCCCTGACCTCAGTATTCTTAGGAGTGCTGTGTTAGGAGACAAATCTTATAATTTGGGAGCCATTGTTGCACGTAGGTTGCATCTTAATAGATTTAATGGAGATTTCTTTGGAGGAATTTATGCAACCCGCATAGCTAATTTTCTTGGTGTAGCCATACGCGAAGATGATATTGAATTACCACCTGCTTACCTAGACTTTAATGCTATGGTTCACCACCAGTTTGTCGAGAGAAATGAATCACCTCTCCAGTATCGACTAATCTTTGACAGACGCTGTGTTGTCCATATTACTCTCCCTGCTCCTGCCTTCTTTGATCATTAGGCAAAAGGCAAATATGTTATTACCAGAGAGGAGGCAGATGAGTATGAGAGGAGAGCGGAGGCCGCTCGTCGCCACGCTGCATCTCAGGAGGTGATAGCCGCTGCATCTCAGTACGACCCCAACTACTATTATGGATATCCGCCAGGCCAGCCGTGGCCATAGACCAACTTAGGCCAAAAGCCTAAGCTTGGGGGAGTATGTATTTCTCACCGACATTACATTTATGTTCACACACTTATTGCTAGATGTCGGTGCTCATACTTTTTCATTGTATCATCCATGCTAGTTTAATTTCCTTTTTATGCTTTCTTCTTGTGCATTTGATAAACCTTAAGAAAAACCAAAAAAAATAGTTGTAGATTTTAATTAGTTTACTTTCCATGCCTGTAGTAGTAATTAAAAAGAAAACCCAAAAAGATTTCCTGTTCTTCTTTTACTTGTTGGGAGCTCTCCCATGTAAATAGTTTTATTTCTTTTCTTTTCTTTGGGGGTCGATAGGAGAAGAGCATAATTAAATTGTTGAAGTTGCTCTTGTATGCATACTTGTTGATCTGACAAAGGAGCCCATATTGCCTTGTCTTCTCCTGTTTATTGAATTCTTGCAGATTCCAGCTTAGTCCAATGCACATGCACTATTATTATTATTCACATCGTTCGGTCGTGCAAGTGAAAGGTGTAAGTGCATCTAGTGCCACCCCTAGTTGGTTTTGGAGTATTGACGACAAACCTAGTTGAGGGACTAACATGTTTGTGAGAATTGCAGGAAAACACAGGTAGAAGTCCCTCATTGATTCGGTTTTATTACCAGAGATGACCCCTAAAAGTGTACGAAGACATTGAAGACAATGGTGGTTTATGAAGATATTCATATTGAAGACAATGACATGAGAAGACTCCCTATGAAGCTTATGGAACTCGAAGACTTAGAACCTTCGTAGTTTTATTTCATTTATGTTGTGTCATAGGAATCACCGTACTGTTAAATGGGGTCCAAAAGAACCAGTCAGAATGACTGTAGTGATGGCTAATTCAAATCCTATATCTTCAAGCGAAGACTTTGAGAGAAAATCTTGTCCAAAGTCAGACAAGTCAGCTTTACTTGTAGCCCAAGTAAAGTTGTCATGTGAGTTCAAAATTCGACCGTTGGTACACGTGTCAGTTCCTTAGTGACCCAGGGTCATTTCGGACAGATCAGGTCGGGTTGCCAAGTGGCTATAAATAGTCCACCCCCCACAACCTTAAACGGTTGGCTGCTCAGATTTCAGTGCACGGCTTTTGTCGTTTGAGAGCAACCCACCTCGAAGCCTTTGAGAGAAAAATTCCTAGTGAGGAGAAAATCCCTAACCACCCAGAGCCAGAGTAAATTGGGCATCACTTAAGTCTTTGTGTCTGTGTGACTTGAAGACTTATTACACTTGAGGACTGTGCATCCTCCAGACAGTTAGGCGTCGCGTTCTGAGCATCCAAGAGAAATTGTGGATTGCCAGTGAACGAAGTCTGTGAAGGTTTGGGAGTCTACCTTGAAGACTTACCTGAGTGATTGAGCGAGGTCTGTGTGGCCTTAGACCTTAGCTCAAGGAGAAAACGGTGAGGACTGGGTGTCTTGGACTAAGTGTCCTTGACTGGGTGTCCGGGACTGTGTGTCCTTTGGTTTAAATACCTAGCCGCTCCAACCAGACGTACAGTTGTCACAGCAACTGGAACTGGTCCAACAAATCATTGTCTTCAACGTGTCACTGGTTTCATCTTCACTTCCCTTCACTTACAGTTATTCATTGTGAAGCCATTGCATGCTTGCTTTATCTTTTGTCTTCACAACATGAATGTATGATCTGTTCGGCTTCATAACTTCTTCCTACCTGATCCTTATTACACTGAAGCTGTTTGTCATTGCGCTTTCACTCTATTGAATACATGGACCATGGCTGGCCTAGTGTAATCTAACTTCCGCTGCATAGTAATAGGTACTTCACTGTTTGTCTTCATAACTCTCTCACATTTTGAAGACTTTCATAAAAATCGCCTATTCACCCCCCCTCTAGTCGATATAACGCACTTTCAATTGGTATCAGAGCGAGGTGCTCCCTTGTTCTGTGTGATTCGGTTTAACCACCTGGAGTTTTAGCTATGTCGACTGCAGGGATAATCAAAGTCTCCGCTGCTTGCCCCGTCTTCGATGGAACTGAATATCCCTACTGGAAGAATAAGATGCGCATGCATCTTGAAGCCATTGATGTCGACCTATGGTATGTCGTCGAGAACGGCGTTCCCAAGGCTGGAGAAGGTGTCATTGCTACTGATGTCAAGAAGTTCGTTCAACTGGACTCTACTGCCAAGAATATCATCTGTGGTCATCTGACCAAAGGACAGTATGGCCGTGTGAGTGCCTTGAAGACATCAAAGCTAGTCTGGGACTGGCTCTCCAAGGTCAATGAAGGCATCTCAACCCAGAGAGATCAAAGAATCAGTGTTCTTCGCAACCTCTTCAACCGCTTCAAGCGAAATGACAATGAGAATGTCCAGCACACATTTGACCGGCTCACTGACATCACAAATGAGCTTCAAGCCCTCGGCGCCACTGAGATCACCAAACATGAAATCGTCAAGACGCTGCTGAGATCACTTGATAGTTCGTTTGACATCCTGGCCCTGATGATTCAAGAACGTCCTGATTTCAAGACACTCGATCCGTCTGACATACTTGAGAGGCTCAACACACATGAGTTTCAGCTTTCTGAGAAAAGAGATATCTACGGTCCAAACTATGGGCGAACTCGTGCCTTGAAGGCAAAAGCTGTCTCCTCATCTGAAGAAGAATCTGACTGCAGTTCTGATGATCCTGAAGACATTGGAAGAGAACTTGCAATGCTAGTGAAGAAGTTTCAAAAATTCACCAAGAAGAAAGGCTTCAGAAAATCTTCACGATCAAGCTCAAGGAACGATGAAGCTTCTGCTCATGACTACAAGAAGAAAACATGTCACAAGTGCAAGAAAACTGGGCACTTCATCTCTGAGTGTCCACAGTGGGACAATGAGAACAGAAGGAAGAAGAACAGCAAGGAATATGATTCTGACGACAAGAAGAAGAAGAAACACTCAAAGTCTTCTTCCAAGTCTTCATCAAAGTCTTCATCACACAAGAAGAGCTCATCTGGCAAGGCACGTGCGTTTGTTGGAAAGGAGATGGATTCAGAAGAGGAGTCCGCATCTGAGGAGGCAGAGGTGGAGTCTGAGGAGGAGTCTGATTCTGGCATTGCGAGTCTGGCTACAGCATACGTCGCCAAGTCCATCTTCAACACTGAAGACAATAACTGCATCACCGACACCGACGCAAATGACAAGAACGACTCCACTCCTACCTACTGCTTCATGGCACGCGGTGCCAAGGTAAACACACGCACCACTCGCTATGAAACATCCAGTGACGATGACTCTGAATGTGATTCAAAACCTAGCTACAAAACACTTGCTAAAATTGCAACTGAACAACAGAAAGCTATGGAACATATTCAAAAACTGTTAGACAGAAGCGATGATCTGTTGGGTGCTGAAATGACTCGATCTGAATCCTTAATTGAAGACATAAAAAACCTTCATGTTAAGTATCAGGAACTTGAAGATTGTCATGATACTCTCTCAACAACTCATGAAAAGCTTTCCTATGACTATCTTCAAAGGAAGCAAGAACTTGAGAAATTGAGGGTGGCTCATGAAGATCTTCAAAAGGAAAACGAGTCACTTCACGCCGAACAGATCAGTCCCGCTCAGGAAGGATTTGAACCACCATGTCTTAACTGCATTGAGCGTAATAATGCTAATTCTGTTGCTGAATGTTCCACTGCTACTACTGTTCCAATATCTTCAACTGTTGATATGGCAACTAACCCCTCTGCTGAGGATACCACTGCTATTGCTGATGAGAATGCTAGGTTGAAGACATTGCTTGAAACAGGGATGTACAAAAGTCTGAAAGGGCATCAAACATTATGTGATGTCCTTAAGAAGCAGATTCTGAACCGAAACCCTAGGAAAGAGGGTGTTGGGTTCGTGAGGAAAATCAATGCAGATGGCTCTTACTGGAAACCTGAGCAGTACCCCAAAACTACATGGGTTGCTGCAAAGGAACTTTCAGCAGATCCATCCAATTTATCTAGCTTCACTTGTGCTAACCCAATTATCATTGATGAATCCTTTGATGCAAACTATAAACTGTTTAAGAATCAGAATGGTGAAGTGTTTGCCAGGTACATTGGTACTAACTGCAGGAATGGACCGCCTATGAAGAAGATCTGGGTTCCGAAAACATGTCTGGAAAATCTTCCTGTGAATGTCTTCATGACACCTCACTTGAAGAAGACAAACCTCGGTCCAAAGGCTTCATACAGACAGAGGACTCACCTAAGTCACACTAACGCAAATGTTTTGCAGGGAAACCATACTCAGGCATATGAATATGAGAGCGGTTCATCGAACCGTCATATTCATATGACCAAAAATTATTCTGCTTATGCCTATGAGTACTATTGTCCCCCTGCTAGGCTGTTTGCTAAGGCTTCAAAGCCAAAATTCTCAGATGTTGCACTTAGACTCATAGCTTCTAAGCCACCCTTGAAGATGTGGGTGGTTAAGAAAGCTTAACTCTGTTTTGCAGGGAAAGGTCTCCAGCACAAAAACAAAATCTTCTGATGCTATTGCTGGGGACCATAAAAATCTTGTGGGGCGCAAGATAAACTGCCCAAATGGCATCATTATGTACTTCGTTCCTGAATCGCATGCTACTCTCCCCATTAGTCCTAATCTGGATCTAAGTTTTCATAACCCACTGGTTCGTCAAATGTTTATGCTTCACAACACTCTTCGTGAAGCCTATCCCCCTAACTGCATTGTAGGGTACAACAACAGCGACTTCAAAGTCTTCAGAATGGATTATTGACAGTGGGTGTACAAATCACATGACTGGCAGAAGAAGCCTTCTTATGGACTCAACTTTACGTCCATCCGACAAGAGCCACATTACATTCGCTGACACTGGTAAAAGTAAGGTATTGGGTCTAGGTAGAGTTGCAATCTCAAAGGATCAACACATGGATAAAGTCATGCTTGTTGAATCCCTTGGCTTCAACTTAATGTCTGTCTCAATGCTTTGCGATTTGAATATGATTGTAATGTTTGGCAAATATCGCTGCCTGGTGCTAATGGAATCTGACAAATCTCTAGTGTTTGAAGGGTATAGGAAAGGTGATTTGTATGTGGTAGATTTCTCAGCAGGACCACAACTTGCAGTATGTCTTCTTGCAAAAGCTTCAGAATGCTGGCTTTGGCATCGAAGGCTTGGGCATGCTGGCATGAGGAACCTCCACACCCTTGCGAAGAAAAAGCACGTCATAGGCATCGAGGGCGTCAAGTTCAAGAAAGATCACTTATGCGGTGCCTGTGAAGCAGGGAAGATGACAAGGGCAAAATATCCTTCGAAGACAATCATGACCACTACTCAACCCTTCGAACTGCTTCACATGGATCTTTTCGGTCCCACTCACTACTCAACTTTTACTACTTCAGCATGCCTCTATGGCTTCGTAATTGTTGATGATTATTCTAGATATACTTGGGTGCACATAATCCTTTACAAGACTGAAGTGCAGGATGTCTTCAGACGCTTCGCAAATCGAGCTATGAACAATTTTGGCGCCAAGATAAAGCACATCAGAAGTGACAATGGCACTGAATTCAAGAACACTGGCCTTGATACATATCTGGATACCTTGGGCATCACACATGAATTCTCAGCTCCATACACGCCACAGCAGAATGGCGTCGTCGAACGCAAGAACAGAACACTCATTGAGATGGACAGAACAATGCTAGATGAATACAAGACTCCAAGAAAATTCTGGACTGAAGCCATTGATACTGCATGCCATACAATCAATCGTGTTTATCTTCATAAGCTTCTGAACAAGACATCTTATGAACTCCTAACTGGCAAGAAGCCAAATGTCAGTTACTTCAGAGTATTTGGCGCAAAATGCTGGATCAAGGACCCACACCACACCTCAAAGTTTGCACCAAAAGCACATGAAGGCTTCATGCTTGGATATGGAAAGGATTCGCACTCCTACAGAGTCTTCAATCTCTTCCACTACAAAGTGGTTGAAACAGTGGATGTGCGATTTGATGAAACCAATGGATCACAAAGAGAGCAATTGCCAAATGTGCTAGATGAAGTTCCAGCAAATGAATCAATCAAGCTTATGGGAACTGGAGAAATTGTACCTTCTGAAGCTCATCCTGAAGAAGAACTTATCATCTCAGCACCTGATCCACTTGAAGACAATGCTCAGCCTGAAGATATACCTTCAAATGACCACATAGATCAGCAAGAGCAAAGTCTTCGCCCCACACACCCTCGTGTTGCAAATGAAGTACAAATTGACAAAATACTTGACAGCATCAATGCACCTGGTCCACTCACTCGTTCAAGGGCAACTCAGCTAACAAACTTCTGTGGGCATTTCGCATTCGTCCCAATATCAGAACCCAAGAAAGTTGAAGAAGCCTTCATGGAACCTGAATGGATTCAAGCTATGCAAGAAGAGCTTCAACAGTTTGAGCTGAATAATGTATGGGAACTGGTTAAGCGTCCTGATCCACGGAAGCACAACATAATAGGCACCAAATGGATATACCGCAACAAGCAAGATGAGCATGGTCAAGTTGTCAGAAACAAAGCTCGTCTCGTTGCTCAAGGATATACTCAAGTGGAGGGCATTGACTTCGATGAAACATTTTCTCCTGTGGCTAGGCTTGAAGCCATACGCATATTGCTGGCCTATGCAAATCATCATAACATACTTCTCTATCAGATGGATGTGAAAAGTGCCTTTCTCAATGGCAAGATTGAAGAAGAAGTGTATGTTGCACAACCACCTGGCTTTGAAAATCCAAAACATCCTGATATGGTATACAAGCTCAACAAGGCACTGTATGGCCTCAAACAAGCCCCTAGGGCCTGGTATGATACACTCAAGTACTTTCTGAAAAGCAAAGGCTTCATACCTGGTTCCCTGGATCTCACTCTTTTCACGAAGACATATGATGGTGAACTGTTTGTGTGCCAAATATATGTGGATGACATTATCTTCGGCTGCACCAATCAGAAGTATAGTGAAGAGTTTGGATATATGATGCAAGAGCAATATCAGATGTCCATGATGGGGGAGCTGAAGTTCTTCCTCGGTCTTCAAATACGGCAACAACGCAACGGCATCTTCATATCTCAAGAGAAATATCTTAAAGAGTGCCTGAAGAAGTTCGGTATGCAAGACTGCAAAGGCTTCACAACATCAATGCCAGCCAAGCATCATCTGGGTCCCGACGACAATGGTAAAGAGTTCGATCAAAAAGTATACCGCTCCATGATTGGGTCTTTGCTTTATTTATGTGCATCTAGGCCAGATATCATGCTTAGTGTTTGCATGTGTGCTCGATTTCAAGCGACACCAAAGGAGTCACATCACTTAGCTGTGAAGCGAATTCTTCGATATTTGGCTCACACCCCAACTCTAGGATTATGGTATCCAAAGGGCTCAGAGTTTGATTTGGTTGGATTTTTGGATGCTGATTATGCTGGTGACAAGGTTGATCGCAAGTCTACATCAGGCACATGTCACTTTCTGGGACGATCACTTGTATGTTGGTCTTCAAAGAAGCAGAACTGTGTATCACTCTCCACTGCTGAATCTGAATACATTGCTGCTGGATCTTGCTGCGCTCAGCTTCTGTGGATGAAGCAAACACTCAAGGATTATGGCATTCATCTGAAGCAAGTGCCACTTTACTGCGACAACGAAAGTGCCATCAAGATTGCCAACAACCCAGTTCAGCACTCGAAGACAAAGCACATTGAAATTCGTCATCACTTTCTCAGAGATCATGTTGTGAAGGAAGACATTGATATCATACACGTCAACACTGAAGAGCAATTGGCAGATATCTTCACCAAGCCCTTGGATGAGAAGAGATTTTGCAAGTTACGGTGTGAGCTAAATATCTTGGAATCCTCAAATGTCCTGTGATCAGGCACGCATCCTAACACTTAAGCATATTGATGACTTAGATGTGCAACACACGAAGTAGCGTATATCTTCAAACAATGAAGACATACATTCTAAGTGTGAATACATTAATGTGGAATTTGACTTCGGAGCGCCACGATAATTGTGCGCCGTGTCTGGGTCTAATACTTCCTATACGGTGGGTAACGCCACCACCAAACGTTCTATTTTGAAGTGTTTCACTCATGGCGTTACCTTGCAATATCTTCACATTTGGTTTGGCTTCAAACTTAACATGTCTTCATGATTATCTTCACTACGTTGATTATATAGATATATACATACTAGTGTTCTGTCCTCTACAGCATTCACTTATAGCTATGTCTTCTTGGTTGAATCTTTTGAACTAAGTGAATGTGATCGGACCCTAATCTCTCTATGCTTTATATCTCAAATTCTATCTCTCCAAGTCATATGCATTCTATTGAAACTGTCGAATGTCTTCACTGCGTCCTTGTCAGCAGAAGATATAGAGACAACCATAAAGTCCGTTTTCAATGCTTATTCCTCCACATAAAATCCGGAGAAGCAGGAACGACCGCCCGACAATCCAGGCGTGCGTGGGACGTGGAACAAACCCCAAACTTCCGCAAACTGGCCACGCGTTTCTCAGATGCGAATCGCCAGGGGTACCTGTGTAATAGCGCAGTGCCGCCTCTATCCCTATAAATACACGATTCACTGCGGTCATTATCTCCTTCTTCCATCCTCGCACGAACCCTAGCGCCACCGCTAGCACTCGACGACGCCGGCGACGAAGCGCTTCACTGCCGCAACCTCTCCGACGCCGTTTTCACGCCGACAGTGGACATCGCTCTCTCCGCCGTCGCCGTAGGTGTCTTCCGTCGCCAAGTTAGGGCACAGAGGATCGAACTGCTCGGCCTCAACTCTCACTTCGTCTAGCAGTTCCAAGTGTGGTAAATAAAACCTCTTTTTTACAGCCTCTTTTGATCCCGTAGCTCAGTCACTTTCTGCCATAAGGAGTTTCTCTTCACATCAGTTAGTTATCTCGCTACATCTCATGACATGCCTAGTATATTCACTTGTGCTTCATAAGGTAGTTAGATTCCTCACTTGTACTGATCTGTGGGTTCGTACAAATCTGGAACCAACTTCTTATCTGTGAGTGAATGTCTTCGCACAATGAGGTCTATGTCTTCTAAACCAATTTATCTTCAAAATCTTCTGAGAATGCATATGACCTCTTCCCCTTCCCTCGCACCTTAATGCTGTCACAGGTACATGTCCGTGGGAGAATCCTTTGGTTCTCATAGTCTGCATTCATTTGCAGAATACTTGCAGCATCACATCAACTCTCCTGAAGCCAGTTCTTGCAAAAGGAAGCCTTTGAACATCTTGAAGCCTTCCAAGTTATTCATGGCTTCAGAAACAGCAGCAAGGAAGGGAGGCAGACAGCGACGTGGTGAAACGTCCAAAGATCTGCCTGATGAATTGGCAGAGATGTACAAAACTGATCCTGAAGAAAGCTATGGTCAGCGCAAGACACGAATCCAATGGATTCGAAGATATTGGGCAGAGCAATGGTTCCACTACCGCTTCGTCACTCAAGAATATGCGGAGAAGTGCGCCATCAAGAGACCGTGGGGAGACGTACTATACAAAAATCTCGTACCCAGGTCCAGAGTCGAAGCCATTGCTCAAGGCTTCTATCCATGCATGGTGAGAGGACCACAGCCAGCTGAAGCACATCCGTCATCACTTCTCTGGTGCCGCGATGATAATCTCTTCAAGCGCAACTTTCAGTTTGCACAACAATCAGCGAAGATAAATAAGAAGAAATTTGGGCTTGACTTCAACCCTGGTCCCTCCTCACCAAGGGCAGATGGCACACGCAACGCCGATCCCAATATCATCGGGCCGTATGCCAATCTTGCAGGCCTCATCACTCGCATCCTAGTTCAAGGGACTGCTGTGAATGACCCTCCAGCAGATACTGAGTCAGATGACGCCCCTGCTGCGCCGAAGCTGAAGCAGAAGAAGCCAAAAGCTTCAAAGCCAGTCGCTTCTCCCAAAATCGCAAGAGTGAAGCCTTTAGCAATTGCACCTCCTGAAGCCAGTGTGCAGTCAGAAGGCTTATCACGAGTGTCCAAGCCCCAAGAAGCCAAGAAGCCTCAGCCACACACAGGCAAAGAGCTCACAGCTGCTGACATTCTGCGCTGCGAAGCCATTGATCTCTCAAGCGATGAAGATCTTGGAGATGATGCTCTTGAGCAGCTCATCAAGAGCAAGGAGGAGGCTGAAATCTTCAACAATCTGCCTCTGTTTGATGTCGCCATCATCCACAACTTCATCGATGAATGGTTTGCCTCACCGGACATCAGCTTCAACGATCTGCAGCTGCCCGTAGGCCTCAGCGTTGCTTTTCAAGGCGCAATTGCTTCAGAACTTGCAATAGCCCAGCGCATTGTAGAACTGAAGCAGAAAATTGATTATGAAAAGGATCAGTTCAAGAAGCACGTGGCCAAGCTCAGTGTGCAAGAAGTGAGAAACTTCAAGATCATGTTGCACGAGCTGAAAGAGAACTTCCTGAAGACGCGTGCCAAAGCTCAAGGCTCGCGAGAACGCATGAAGACTTTGGCTGATCGCTGCGTGCAGGCCTACAATGAGGCAGAGAAACGCAAGGCACTTGGGCGTCCCGGCATTGACCCCAGGATGGCCGCGAAGAAAAAAAAGAAGGCTGTTGTGCCTGAACCTGAAGCGCCAAGGTCAGAAACTGCTCCGATTGTCTTCCCCGCTGCAACGGCTGGCTCGAAGCCAAAGAGTCGATCAACCGCCTCACAGCACAAGAAGACACGGACTGCAGAGGCTGAAGCTAAGAAAAGAAAACATTCTGAAGCCTCTCCTTCTGAACCCATCATCAAGAAGCGCAAGACCAAGAAATCTCGGGCTGCTCCCACAGAGCCCTTGACAGTTGAACCCCTCTCCGTCCGCTATCCTGACGCAGATCGTCAGTTGACTGTGCATGAACCCAACACTGAAGACATTCCAGCAGACGAACCCTACGCTGCTGAAGACATTGGTCTCTAGGACAATGTGCAAGGTGATGCAGCCCTTCCTCAGCCTGAGACAAGCGAACTGATCAGTATTGGTCGTCCATTGACGCCAATCACACAAGATGCATCGTGGGCAGATCGCCCACAGGAGGAAGATGAGACACAGCCCACTGCAACTCCACAAGCGTCGCCCAAATTCTGTAGGCTTCGCAAAGGGCCAAGGGCTCAGGCTGCTGACGACATTCCGGCTGCATCAGCCGAAGAGCATGCAGAGACACCACAAGCTCCAACTCCCCCACACCAACAAGAAGCAGTTCTCCAGGAGAACGTGCCTGAGTCTGCAAATCTTGAGGCTGGCACAAACAACGCCGAAGCAAATGTGGATCCCAACCCAACAATAGCTTCAGAAGCTACTGCTCCTGAACATTCTGTGCCTGAGTCTGCTGCAGGACCACAATTCAACTATCATATTGCGTACAGACCCCAGGTCCAGAAGCCGATCCCACGACTGCCAAGGTTCCCAGGTCCTGCATCAGCTCCTGGTTCCTTCAACATCAACGGCTTCAGGGCAGATAACACGTTTTTCGACCGCTCCAAGAACCCTTATTCAAGGGAACGGATTGTATCAGATAGGTTCTGGAGCCATCAATAGCGCAGCTATTATTCATGCATCCTATACAACCAAGGCCGCATCTTTCCTCACAAGCGCCTTGAGGTTGAAGCTGTTGCTGGTCTGCCTGGTATGGAAGAAGCACTGGATTGCTTCAAGCAAGTGGGTTTGCTGCCATTTATCACTGATGAAGAGCACTGGAACGAAGAGCTTCTACTCCAGTTCTATGCCACTTTGCATATCAAAGGCTATAACAGAGATCCGAAGACATGGATTCTGGAGTGGATGACAGGCAATATCCATCATGAAGCCAATGCTTTCGACCTAATTGAGCTTACCGGCCTTCCCACTCCTGGCGAATTCTTTGAAGAAGGGTGCCAACTCCATGCTGAAGCAATTGAGAGCATATTTCAGCGTCCTGAGCCAGATATGAGTCAGATGCTCTCAATGATGAAGCCACTGCCTCCTAATGCACCCTATCCAACTAGGTTCTTCGTTGAAGACTTAGAGTACCTGCCCAGAACAATATATCATATCATAAGGCGGACTCTATGGCCTGTAAAGGGACACTCTCGATATGCGACAATTGATGGTGCAATAAAGACTCTCATCTTCTGCATTCTACATGGCAAATGCTTCAATGCACAGGATCTCTTCATCCGTCACTTTGCAGCATCTGCCTCAGAACTGTTTGGATTAAAGTTCTATGCTCCTTGGGTTATGAGGCTGATCAAGCTTCACTCTGCAATCTCCTATCAACCCTCAGCCCGCAACCATAGGATATTTTTGCCAGATGTGGACACATCTGCTGAAGCAATATATCCAGAGCCTGGCAAGCAACCATTAAGTCTTCAAAATGCAGAACACCAGAGCTTCACTCAAAATATTGAAGGTGTTGAAGCTCTCTCCCAAGTGTATCCAATGGCTGGCACCACACGTGCCCCTGCATCAACTGAAGCCACTGACAGCACAGCTGCCAAGAGACCCAAGAAGCGCGCTTGAACACTCAATGACCGAGAGCTTCTTATGGCTCTTCACCAAAAGCAAGATAGGCATCACGACTGGCTCAAACGGTAGATGAGAAGCATCATGCAAGACGTCAATCGCATCAGAAATCTGGCAACCAAGAATGCGTTTGTCGCACACGAGACCTGTCGCCGCACTTGGAAAGGCCTCACCATGATGAGCAATGAAGCTGAACTGCAAGAGGATGGCTTCAGAGAGAGATTCCAATTTGACTCCACACCTCCAAGAAGAGTTGTGATGCGAAGCACACCATCACTTGAAGAGTCAGAATTCCCTTCTTCTGCTGCCACCGTGTCTGCCCGGATTATTGAAGAAGACGACGACGCGACATCATCTCCACCTGCTTCAACACACGTCGAATCTGCACCAAGCTCATCTGCACCGCCACCAAACAACTCCACCGACCCTGCTGCGCCTGGGAACGCGTAGAAAACTCTATGTCTTCAAACCTTTTTGGTCATCACTGACAAAAGGGGGAGAAGCATGATGTTTATAGTCTTCAAGCGGGTCACTTTGGGCGGGTGCCTCTATATTTTGCTACATTTTGCTTCATGCTTACAACTCCCGTTTTTGCTACATTTGCTTCTTTGAGTTGTAACACTTAGCCTTGATGGCCGTCTGCTACCTACTTGTCACTCCGTTATGCGAAGATAAATTCCGCATGTGCGACGATAAATTCCGCACTCATCTCTTACTGCAGACGTCCATTTTCCATTATGCATGTCATTATCTTCATATACTTTCACATGCATAGTGGATTGTCATCATAAGTTGAAGTGGATCTCCACAAGTACAACCTGCCATGTGCATTTGCATTCAAAAGGCAAATTACTTATATGCACATCTTCAGGGGGAGCCCTTGCAACTTATGAAGACAAATTCCTTTACTATTTCACAAATTATGTTCCCCGTTGAAAACTTCAACTAGTTTGTCATCAATCACCAAAAAGGGGGAGATTGTAAGTGCATCTAGTGCCACCCCTAGTTGGTTTTGGAGTATTGACGACAAACCTAGTTGAGGGACTAACGTGTTTGTGAGAATTGCAGGAAAACACAGGTAGAAGTCCCTCATTGATTCGGTTTTATTACCAGAGATGACCCCTAAAAGTGTACGAAGACATTGAAGACAATGGTGGTTTATGAAGATATTCATATTGAAGACAATGACATGAGAAGACTCCCTATGAAGCTTATGGAACTCGAAGACTTAGAACCTTCGTAGTTTTATTTCATTTATGTTGTGTCATAGGAATCACCGTACTGTTAAGTGGGGTCCAAAAGAACCAGTCAGAATGACTGTAGTGATGCCTAATTCAAATCCTATATCTTCGAGCGAAGACTTTGAGAGAAAATCTTGTCCAGAGTCAGACAAGTCAGCTTTACTTGTAGCCCAAGTAAAGTTGCCATGTGAGTTCAAAATTCGACTGTTGGTACACGTGTCAGTTCCTTAGTGACCCAGGGTCATTTCGGACAGATCAGGTCGGGTTGCCAAGTGGCTATAAATAGTCCACCCCCCACAACCTTAAACGGTTGGCTGCTCAGATTTCAGTGCACGGCTTTTGTCGTTTGAGAGCAACCCACCTCGAAGCCTTTGAGAGAAAAATTCCTAGTGAGGAGAAAAGCCCTAACCACCCAGAGCCAGATTAAATTGGGCATCACTTAAGTCTTCGTGTCTGTGTGACTTGAAGACTTATTACACTTGAGGACTGTGCATCCTCCAGACGGTTAGGCGTCGCGTTCTGAGCATCCAAGAGAAATTGTGGATTGCCAGTGAACGAAGTCTGTGAAGGTTTGGGAGTCTACCTTGAAGACTTACCTGAGTGATTGAGCAAGGTCTGTGTGGCCTTAGCTCAAGGAGAAAACGGTGAGGACTGGGTGTCTTGGACTAAGTGTCCTTGACTGGGTGTCCGGGACTGTGTGTCCTTTGGTTTAAATACCTAGCCGCTCCAACCAGACGTACAGTTGTCACAGCAACTGGAACTGGTCCAACAAATCATTGTCTTCAACGTGTCACTAGTTTCATCTTCACTTCCTTTTACTTACAGTTATTCATTGTGAAGCCATTGCATGCTTGCTTTATCTTTTGTCTTCACAGCATGAATGTATGATCTGTTTGGCTTCATAACTTCTTCCTACCTGATCCTTATTACACTGAAGCTGGTTGTGATTGCGCTTTCACTCTATTGAATACATGACCATGGCTGGCCTAGTGTAATCTAACTTCCGCTGCATAGTAATAGGCATAATCCTCACTATTTGTCTTCATAACTCTCACGTTTTTAAGACTTTCATAAAAATCGCCTATTCACCCCCCCTCTAGTCGATATAACGCACTTTCAAAAGGCAATTATGACGATATATGATGGACTGACTGAGATAAGAAAGGCTGGTATGAACTCGACCTCTTTTGTTTTTGTAAATATGATTAGTTCATCGTTCTTGATTCAGCCTATTATGAATAAACCTGTTTTCAATGAAAACTAGAGATCATAGTTTCTTGTGCCATGCTTGATTAGCTATGAGTTATAATGGTTTACCTTGCGTGCCAACATGCTATTAAAATGGTTATGATGTGGTATGATAGGGTTGTATCCTCCTCTGAATGATTTAAGTGACTTGACTTGGCGCATGTTCACGCATGTAGTTGAAACAAAATCAACATAGCCTTCACGATATTTATGTTCATGGTGGATTATATCCTACTCATGCTTGCATTCAGTGTTGATTACTTTTAATGCATGTTCATGACTGTTGTCACTCTCTAGCTGGTCGCTTCCCAGTCTTTTGCTAGCCTTCATCTGTACTTAGAGGGAATATTGCTTGTGCATCCAATCCCTTAAACCCCAAAGTTATTCCACATGAGTCCACTATACCTACCTATATATGGTATCTACCTACCGTTCCAAGTAAATTTGTATGTGCCAAACTCTAAACCTTCAAATAAATATCATGTTTTGTATGCTCGAATAGCTCATGTATCAACTAGGGTTGTCCGTATCTTCCATGTTAGGCGGGTTATTCTCAAGAGGAGTGGACTCCGCTCCTCACTCACGAGAAAGTGGCTGGTCACCGGGATGCCCAGTCCCATGCTTTATGCAAACTAAATCAAAATAATTGCAAACAAAACACCCCCTCGGACTCTTGTTAGTTGGAGGCACTCATTGTTTCGAGCAAGCCATGGATTGATGCTTGTTGGTGGAAGGGAGAGTATAAACTTTACCATTCTGTTTGGGAACCGCCTATAATGTGTGTAGCATGGAAGATATTGCCATCTCTTGGTTGTTATGTTGATAATGAAAGTATACCGCTCAAAATATTATTCATATCTATTTCAAAACCGAGCTCTGGCACCTCTACAAATCCCTGCTTCCCTCTGCGAAGGGCCTATCTATTTACTTTTATGTTGAGTCATCATCCTCTTATTAAAAAGCACTAGTTGGAGAGCACCGCTGTCATTTGCATGTATTATTGTTAGTTTACATTGAGTATGACTTGACTGGATCTCTTTTACCATGAATTGCAATGTCTAGCCAGTCCTTGATCATACCACATCACAACCATTTTAATAGCATGTTGGCACGCAAGGTAAACCATTATAAACTCCTAGCAAATTAAGCATGGCATAAGCAACTATAATCTCTAATTGTCATTGCAAACATGTTTCATTCATAATAGGCTGAATCAGGAACGATGGACTAATCATATTTATAAAAATAAGAGAGGTCGAGTTCATACCAGCTTTTCTCATCTCAATCAGTTCATCATATATCGTCATTATTGCCTTTCACTTGCACGACCGAACGGTGTGGATAATAATAATATTGCACATGCATTGGACTAAGCTGGAATCTGCAAGCATTCAATTCAAGGGAGAAGACAAGGTAATATGGGCTCTTTGTTAGATCAACAATAATGCATAAGAGAGTCACTCAACATTTTCATCATGGTCTTCTCCTCTCGACCCCCAAAGAAAATAAAAGAAACAAAACTATTTACATGGGAAAGCTCCCAACAAGCAAAAGAAGAATGAGAAATCTTTTTGAGTTTTGTTTTTAATTACTACTACTATAGGCATGGAAAGTAAACTAGCTAAAAGCTACAACTACTTTTTTATTTTTCTTAAGGTTTTTCAAACACACAAGAAAGCTTAAAAAAACTAGCATGGATGATACAATGAAAAAGTATGAGCACCGACAACTGGCATGAGTGTGTGAACATAAATGTAACGTCGGTGAGAAATACATACTCCCCCAAGCTTAGGCTTTTGGCCTAAGTTGGTCTATGCCCATGGATGGCCTAGTGGATATCTGTAACACCCACGATGCGGCTGTATCTCCCACGTGTCGGGGCACGACTTAGAGGCATAACCGCATAGTAGGCATGTCGCAAGAGGGGTAATCTTTACACATCCCATGTACTGGATAAGAAGGGATAAAGAGTTGGCTTACAATCGCCACTTCACACAATACATAAATATAGCATTACATCATCCAGATACAATCAAGGTCCGACTACGGAACCAAATAAAGAAGGACAACTCCTAATGCAAAAGATCCCCGATCGCCCCAACTGGGCTCCACTACTGATCGAAAGGAAAATGAAACAACACAACGAACACGATCTTCATCGAGCTCCCATATGAGCTGGGTTGCGTCATCTGCACTGGTATCAACGGCACCTGCAACTGGTTTTGGAAGTAATCTGTGAGTCACGGGGACTCAGCAATCTCACACCCTCGCGATCAAGACTATTTAAGCTTATGGGTCGGAAAAGGTAGTGAGGTGGAGCTGCAGCAAGCACTAGCATATATGGTGGCTAACTTACGCAAATGAGAGCGAGAAGAGGAGCAAAGCACGGTCGTGAACTAGAAGTGATCAAGAAGTGATCCTGAAACTACATACGTTCAAACATAACACGAGACCGTGTTCTCCTCCCGGACTCCGCCGAAAAGAGACCATCACGGCTACACATGCGGTTGATTCATTTTAAATTAAATTGTCAGGTTTTCTACAACCGGATATTAACAAATTCCCATCTTCCCATAACCGCGGGCACGGCTTTCGAAAGTTCAAAACCCTGCAGGGGTATCCCAACTTAGCCCATCACAAGCTCTCACAGTCAACGAAGGATATTCCTTCTCCCAGGAAGACCCGATCAGACTCGGAATCCCAGTTACAAGACATTTCGACAATGGTAAAACAAGACCAGCAAAGCCGCCCGAATGTGCCAACAAATCCCGATAGGAGCTGCACATATCTCGTTCTCAGGGCACACCAGATGAGCAAGACGTCGGGTTGGCATAGACCCTGGTTGCCCAGGGGGCGTCGGACATCGCTCAGGTTGGACCAACACTTAGAGAAGCACTGGCCCGGGGGGGTTAAAATAAAGATGACCCTTGAGTCTGCAGAACCCAAGGGAAGGTGATAGGTTGTTAGTGCAAATGTAAAACCAAGGTTGGGCCTTGCTGGAGGAGTTTTATTCAAAGCGAACTGTCAAGGGATTCCCATTATAACCCAACCACGTAAGGAACGCAAAATCAAGGAACTAACACCGGTATGACGGAAACTAGGGCGGCAAGAGTGGAACAAAACACCAGGCATAAGGCCGAGCCTTCCACCCTTTACCAAGTATATAGATGCATTAAAGTAAACAAGATATAATAATGATATCCCAACAATAATCATGTTCCAACAAGGAACAAACTTCATCTTCACCTGCAACTAGCAACGCTATAAGAGGGGCTGAGCAAAGCGGTAACATAGCCAAACAACTGTTTGCTAGGAAAGGTGGGTTAGAGGCTTGGCATGGCAATATGGGAGGCATGATAAAGCATGTGGTAGGTATCGCGGCATAGCAATAGAGCGAACAACTAGCAAGCAAAGATAGAAGTGATTTCGAGGGTATGGTCATCTTGCCTGAGATCCCACAAGGAAGCAGAACGAGTCCATGAAGAAGATAAACGGACGAAGTCGAATGAATCCTCACAAACGCGACGTTATCGGAACTAATCCGAAGAAGCAACACCGGAAAGAAGCAAACAACATAGTAAACAACCACGACATAATCATGGCATGATGCACAACCAAGTATGATGCATGTCCGGTTTAAAGAGGCATGGCATGGCAAAGTGCTCAAACAAAACTACAAGTTAAGTGGAGCTCAATATGCAACGAGTTCATATTGCCGGAGGACCACATCAATTATTTAGTTCTCTCCGGTTTAAGTACTCAACAAAATTAAATGTTGGTTAGCATGGCAAGAGGTGAAGCATATGAAAACTACCTATATAGGCAAGTTTAAATGAGGCCGGAACAACAAAACAACAAGTCCGGAAACTCCTCATGTGCATATTTTAGGTTTGGCACTGATCTGCCCTAAACACAATTTTAGAGTTGTTAAACATGCAAAGCAAGTACATCATGTTAAACTAGGCAATTTTCTACCCCATTTACATATAAAGATTAATTAAATCTGAGCTACGGTTAATTAGTTATAAATTAAAACATTTTAGCATGTTATTTAAGCAAATTAAAGAAAACATCATTTTAAACATGTCAAACATGATTGAAAGTTGGATATTGTGGAACTAGATGAAAAACTAAGCATTTTTCATATATAATGTTTTTACAAAAGATGCACGGTTGGTGAGTTATGATATGCATGGAGCTTAGGGGTTTTTCTGCAAATCTGTAATTCCTGGGAAAAGAACAAATTCGCTGATAGAGAAAAAATAAAGCGGGCCGAATCTGCTGGACTGGGCCAACAGAGGAGGAGCTGCGGGGAGCTCACCCATGGGCCAAGGCCCAGTCGCTGGAGCTGGCTGCAGGCTGCGAGAGCGCCAGGTCGAAGGAGAGGAGAAGATGGGCCGGCTTGGTTCGGTGGAGGTTGTAGCTGGGCTTGCAAGCTGCTGGCCCATGCGCTCAACGAGACCACGATGAGGAGAGGCGCGGTCAACGCGCACATCGCGCGGGCGTTCGTCGACGAGCAGGAGGCAGACGAGGCAGGGATTCGCGGGGAGATTGGCCGGATCTCGTCGTGGGCGCTGAGAAGAACCAGATCCGGCGAGGGGGATCTCAGATCCGGCCGGCGGCGTAGCAAAATGAGGCCAGCGGCGACGAGGACTCCTGCGGCGACGGCGGCGAGCTCTTGGAGACAAAAGGAGACGAGAGCTCGTGAGGCCAGGGAAGAATAGGGGAAACGGGGCAAGCAGCGATGATGAAGGCGACCTGGCGACAGAGGCGGCCTGGTGAAGGTGCTCGCCGGCGGGGAGGCAGCTCCGGCGAGGCAGGGCAGGACCCTCCGTTTCCTCGATCCAGCGGGGTAGAGGAGAGAGCGGCTCGGGCATGCGGGGAGCCTGCGGGCATGGGAGGAGTTCGTCCGGGCCCAGATGGGCTCGGGCGGGCCGCGGATGGGCCTGGCGTGGTAGAGGAAAGGACCGGGGCGACGTGGCGGCTTGGTACTGGCCACGGTCGGCGCTGGGTGGTGGCGCAGCCAATGGCTACGTGCCAAGTGGCAGGGACGAGGTGGAGGGCGCCGGAAAACAAGGAGGATGGCGGCGGCGGCTGGTTAGGATGGCACGGGAAACGAGGAAGGAGAGGGATGACCGGATTTGGAAGGGGGAGGTGGTTTAAATAGGCAGGTTTAGGGTTAGGGGGATTAGCTCCGTTTCGGATCCGTTCGATCACCATCGAACGGTACGGAGCGGAGGGGTAGGTAGGTAGGCAGGCTAGATAATGGGTTGTGCAGAAAGCCTTGGGCTGAGAGAAGAGAAAAGAAGGCAGCCCGACAACGGTTTCGGGAGACCGAAAACGTCTAACGAAAAGACCGGCTATACTGTCGCTATAGTTTAACGGTTGGGCTAACAAACGGACTCCGAACGCGATGAAATTTGACAGGCGGTCTTCCTACACTAAAATAAGACCGCACGCCAACTTTCATCCCAATCCGAGAACATTTTCCGGCCACTTATAAAATACTATTTCGGACGTGCCACGGGCGCGTGCAAGTGTGTCTGGGCTCAGAACGGACAATGGAAGGAACGGGGATACCGGGACGGATGCAAGTTTTGAAAACATGATGATGCAATGCGGATGATGACATGGCAAGATGCAACACGCAAGAAAATGACAAGGCAACAACAACGAATAACTGGAAGACACCTGGCGCATCGGTCTCGGGGCGTTACAATATTCGAAGTTGAACCTGGTGTCGTACTGAGATGCGTCTGCTACTGCCTGAAGGGCTGCAGCTTGGAGGCAGGCTGCCTCCGTCCTCCTCTCGTACTCGTTTGCCTCCTTCCTGGTTATAACATATCTCCCTTTTGCCTGAAAGTCAAAGAAAGCAGGAGCAGGGAGAGCAACGTGGAAGGTGCGCCGTCTGTCAAAGATTAGTCGGTACTGGAGGAATTGATCGTTCCTCTCAACAAACTGATGACGAACCATAGCATTATAATCTAGATAAGAATGAGGCAATTCAATATCATCCCCACGTATGGGTATACCAAGAAAATCAGCTAAACGGGTTGCATAAATTCCACCGAAGAAATCTCCATTAATACTATTGTTATGCAACCTACGTGCAACAATGGCCCCCAAGTTATATTGTCTACCTCCTAATATAGCACTCTTGAGAACACTAAGATCTGGAACGCACGTGTGATAAGCCTCATCCTTACCATTAATGCATCTACCTATAAAGAGCGCAAAATATTGTATGACAGGAAAATGAATGCTCCCTATAGTAGCTTGTATTATTTATCTGGATTCCCCCATAGTGATACTAGCAAGAGATTCTTTAAATTCAGATTTGCGAGGTTCACTAGCACTACCCCACTGCGGGAGTTTACAAGTAGTATTAAAATCTTCTAAGTCCATAGTATAAGATTTATCATAAAGATCAAATAGGACAGTGTGAGGATTGCGCGAGGATGTAAATTTAAACCTTCTCACAAATTAATCAATTAAGTAGAGGTGTCGGCACTTATCTGCCTCGAAGCTCTCCAGATCGGCGTTACGCACATATGCGTCAAATTCTTCCTTGATGCCTGCCCGAACCATGAAATCCTCTGACGGCCATTCACAAGGCCGCACTTGAGCCTCCCTTGGTAGGTCATTGTCCGGCTCGCGTATTGCAGGCCTTGGGACTTGCTTCCTTGAGGAACCACCTTGGTACATTTTCTTAAACATATTTCTTCCTCTGAATTTTTTTTGAAATTTTTAGTGACTCGAAATAAAAATGAACCAAACTCAACAAAATTGATAGCAACTACTCCTACAAGTGCCTAGAGGCTATATCATGCATTAAAACTACTTTTGACCACATAAATTTGACATGCAAGCCCAAGAACAGGGTCACCTAAGCAACAAAAATTTGCAATAAATAAAGCACTAGAACAAAAACTAATTGGACCATTGGAGGAGTCACATACCGAAGAACAATCCCCCAAAGAAGTTTTGTGAATGAAGCTTTGAGCAAGGAGATCGAAAATGGCAGCAAGATGAGCAAGAACTCGGGTTTGAGCTGGTGGATGATTTTTTTGGAGCAAGACGAAGTGTGTGGGTGCAAGGATAAGTGGAGGGGACCCAAGTGGGGTCCACGAGGCAGGGGGCGTGCCCAGGGGGTGGGCACGCCCTCCACCCTCGTGGGCACATGGTGGGTTCCCCTGGTGTGTTCTCATGCCAATAATTTTTAAATATTCTAGAAAAAATCATATTTCATTTTCAGGGCATTTGGAGAACTTTTATTTTTTGGGGTATTTTTTTATTACAAGGATAATTCAGAAAACAGAGAGAAAAATACTATTTTTACTTTATTTAATATAAATATCAGAAAGTAAAAGGAGGGTATAGAAAGTTGTGCTTTCTAACTTCATCCATCTCATGCTCATCAAAAGGTATCCACTAATAAGGTTGATCAGGTCTTGTTAACAAACTCATTTTGAATAACATGAAACCAGAGAAATTTCAAATAACACTAGGTTACCTCAACGGGGATATGCACATCCCCAATAATAAGAATATCATATTTCTTCTTGACAGTAGGAAGAGGAAATTCAAAACCTCCAATAGTGATTGTTGAAATTTTTCAAATAGAATTGATACTATGGACTTGAGGTTGTTTCCTCGGAAAGTGTATCGTATGCTCATTACCATTAAAATGAAAAGTGACATTGCCTTTGTTGCAATCAATAACAGCCCCTGCAGTATTCAAAAAGGATCTACCAAGGATAATCAACATACTATCGTCCTCGGGAATATCAAGAATAATAAAGTCTGTTAAAATAGTAACGTTTGCAACCACAACAGGCACATCCTCACAAATACCGACAGGTATAGCAGTTAATTTATCAGCCATTTGCAAAGATATTTCAGTAGGTGTCAACTTATTCAAATCAAGTCTACGATATAAAGAGAGAGGCATAACACTAACACCGACTCCAAGATCATGTAAAGCAGTTTTAACATAGTTTCTTTTAATGGAGCATGGTATAGTTGGTACCCCTGGATCTCCAAGTTTCTTTGGTATTCCATCCTTAAAAGTGTAATTAGCAAGCATGGTGGAAATTCCAGCTTCCAGTATCTTTCTTTTATTAGTAACAATATCTTTCATATACTTAGCATAAGGATTCATTTTAAGCATATCAGTCAAACGCATACGCAAAAAGATAGGTCTAATCATTTCAGCAAAGCGCTCAAAATCCTCATCATCCTTTTTCTTGGATGGTTTAGGAGGAAAAGGCATGGGTTTCTGAACCCATGGTTCTCTTTCTTTACCGTGCTTCCTAGCAACAAAATCTCTCTTATCATAATGTTGATTCTTTGATTGTGGGTTATCAAGATCAATAGCAGATTCAATCTCTACATCATTGTCATTGCTAGGTTGAGCATCAACATGAACATCATCATTAACATTATCACTAGGTTCATGTTCATTACCAGATTGTGTTTCAGCATCAGAAATAGAAATATCATT
The DNA here is from genome assembly GCF_003073215.2 of Triticum urartu. Classification (NCBI taxonomy): domain Eukaryota; kingdom Viridiplantae; phylum Streptophyta; class Magnoliopsida; order Poales; family Poaceae; genus Triticum; species Triticum urartu. The sequence continues at coordinate 380,744,878 of NC_053026.1, read as the reverse complement.
GGGATTCTCTGGTGTGTCAACAACAGGTTCACAAGAAGCATGCAAAGTCCTATCATTTTTCTTCCTCTTCTTCTTCTTAGAAGAACTAGGTGCACCAATATTAGTTCTCTGAGAATCTTGCTCAATTCTCTTAGGGTGGCCCTCGGGATACAAAGGTTCCTGAGTCATTTTACCCCCTCTAGTCATAACTCTAACAACATTATCATTTTTCTTATTGTTTAATTCATTGAGCAAATCATTCTGAGCCTTAAGTGCTTGTTATACTTGAGTGGTAACCATAGAAGCATGTTTACTAATAAGTTTAAGTTCACCTTTAACACTAGCCATATAATCACTCAAGTGTTCAAGCATATAAGCATTATGTTTCAATTGTGTACCGACATAAGCATTGAATTCTTCTTGTTTAACCATAAAGTCATCAAACTCATCTAAGCATTGGCTAGCAAACTTAGTAAATGGGATTTCACATTTATCAAATCTATAGAGAGAATTTACCTTTACTACCTGTGTCGGGTTATCAAGACCATGTATCTCTTCAATAGGTGGTAAATTCTTAACATCTTCAGCTTTAATACCTTTTTTCTTTCATAGATTTCTTTGCCTCTTGCATATCATCAGGACTGAGAAATAGAATACCCCTTTTCTTTGGAGTTGGCTTAGGAGTTGGTTTAGGAAGTGTCCAATCATTTTCATTACTCAACATATTATTCAATAGCAATTCAGCATGATCAACAGTTCTTTCCCTGAAAACACAACCAGCACAACTATCCAGGTGGTCTCTGGAAGCATCGGTTAGTCCATTATAAAAGATATCAAGTATTTCATTTTTCTTGAGAGGATGATCAGGCAAAGCATTAAGTAACCGGAGAAGCCTCCCCCAAGCTTGTGGGAGACTCTCTTCTTCAATTTGCACAAAATTATATATTTCCCTTAAGGCAGCTTGTTTCTTATAAGCGGGGAAATATTTAGCAGAGAAGTAATAAATCAAATCCTGGGGACTACGCACACAACCAGGATCAAGAGAATTAAACCATGTCTTAGCATCACCCTTTAATGAGAACGGAAACAACTTAAGGATAAAGTAATAGCGAGTTTTCTCATCATGAGTAAACATCGTGGCTATATCATTTAATTTAGTAAGATGTGCCACAACAGTTTCAGATTCATAGCCATAAAAGGGATCAGATTCAACCAAAGTAATTAACACAGGATCGACCGAGAAATCATAATCCTTATCAGTAATAAAGATAGGTGAAGTAGCAAAAGCGGGGTCATATTTCATTCTAGCATTCAAGGATTTTTCTTTAAGCTTAGCTAATAATTTCTTAAGATCAGATCTATCATTGCAAGCTAAGAAGTCTCTAGCGGTTTTTTCATCCATAACATAACCCTCAGGAACAACAGGCAATTCATATCTAGGGGAGAATCTTCATCATCACTTTCATCAATATTATCAGTTTCAATAATTTCATTCTCTCTAACACTAGCAAGTTGTTCATCAAGAAATTCACCTAGTGGCATCGTATTATCAAGCATAGAAGTAGTTTCATCATAAGTATCATGTAAAGCAGAAGTGGCAACATCAATAACATGCGACCTATCAGAATCAATAGCATGTGTAGGTGTCGCAAGTTTACTCAAAACAGAAGGTGAATCAAGTGCAGAGCTAGATGGAAGTTCCTTGCTGCAGATATAAATCTCAACTAACGGCGCCAGAAAATTGTTGGAAATATGCCCTAGAGGCAATAATAAAAGGATTATTATTATATTTCCCTGTTCATGATAATTGTCTTTTATTCATGCTATAATTGGGTTATCTGGAAATCGTAATACATGTGTGAATGCATAGACACCAACATGTTCCTAGTAAGCCTCTAGTTGACTAGCTCGTTGATCAATAGATAGTCATGGTTTCCTGACTATGGACATTGGATGTCATTGATAACGAGATCACATAATTAGGAGAATGATGTGATGGACAAGACCCAATCCTAAACATAGCACAAGATCGTATAGTTCGTTTGCTAGAGTTTTTCCAATGTCAAGTGTCTTTTCCTTAGACCATGAGATCGTGTAACTCCTGGATACCGTAGGAGTGCTTTGGGTGTACCAAACGTCACAACGTAACTGGGTGACTATAAAGGTATACTACAGGTATCTCCGAAAGTGTCTGTTGGGTTGACACGGATCAAGACTGGGATTTGTCACTCCATATGATGGAGAGGTATCTCTGGGCCCACTCGGTAATGCATCATCATAATGAGCTCAAAGTGACCAAGTGTCTGGTCACGGGATCATGCATTACGGTACGAGTAAAGTGACTTGCCGGTAACGAGATTGAACGAGGTATTGGGATACCGATGATCGAATCTCGGGCAAGTAACGTACCGATTGACAAAGGGAATTGTATACGGGGTTGCTTGAATCCTCGACATCGTGGTTCATCCGATGAGATTATCGAGGAGCATGTGGGAGCCAACATGGGTATCCAGATCCCGTTGTTGGTTATTGACCGGAGAGTCATCTCGGTCATGTCTACATGTCTCCCGAACCCGTAGGGTCTACACACTTAAGGTTCGGTGACGCTAGGGTTGTAGAGATATGAGTATGCAGTAACCCAAAAGTTGTTCGGAGTCCCGAATGAGATCCCAGACGTCACGAGGAGTTCCGGAATGGTCCGGAGGTGAAGAATTATATATAGGAAGTGCAGTTTCGGCCATCTGGAGAGTTTCGGGGGTCAACGGTATTGTACCGGGACACCGGAAGGGTCCCGGGGGTCCACCGGGTGGGGCCACCCATCCCGGAGGGCCCCATGGGCTGAAGTGGGGAGGGAACCAGCCCATAGTGGGCTGGTGCGCCCCCCCCCCTTGGGCCCCCCATGCGCCTAGGGTTGGGAACCCTAGGGGAGGGGGCGCCTCCACTTGCCTTGGGGGGCACTCCACCCCCTTGGCCCCCCCAGGAGATCCCATCTCCTAGGGCCGGCGCACCCCCTAGGGGGGCCTATATAAAGGGGGGAGGGAGGGCAGCCGCACCCCTGAAGCCTTGGCGCCTCCCTCTCCCCTGCTACACCTCTCCCTCTCGCAGAAGCTCGGCGAAGCCCTGCTGCGGTGACTGCTGCATCCACCACCACGCCGTCGTGCTGCTGGATCTTCATCAACCTCTCCTTTCCCCTTGCTGGATCAAGAAGGAGGAGACGTCACGCTGACCGTACGTGCGTTGAACGCGGAGGTGCCGTCCGTTCGGCGCTAGGATCTCCGGTGATTTGGATCACGACGAGTACGACTCCCTCATCCCCGTTCTTTGAATGCTTCCGCTCGCGATCTACAAAGGTATGTAGATGCATTCGATCACTCGTTGCTAGATGAACTCATAGATGGATCTTGGTGAAAACGTAGGAAATTTTTTTGTTTTCTGCAACGTTCCCCAACAGTGGCATCATGAGCTAGGTCTATGCGTAGTTCTCTTTGCACGAGTAGAACACAATTTGTTGTGGGCGTAGATGTTGTCAACTTTCTTGCCGCTACTAGTCTTATTTTTCTTCAGCGGTATTGTGGGATGAAGCGGCCCGGACCAACTTTACACGTACGCTTACGTGAGACCGGTTCCACCGACTAACATGCACTAGTTGCATAAGGTGGCTGGCGGGAGTCTGTCTCTCCCACTTTAGTTGGAGCGGATTCGACGAAAAGGGTCCTTATGAAGGGTAAATAGAAGTTGACAAATCACGTTGTGGCTTTAACGTAGGTAAGAAAACGTTCTTGCTAGAACCCTCTTGCAGCCACGAAAAACTTGCAACAACAATTAGAGGACGTCTAACTTGTTTTTGCAGCAAGTGTTTTGTGATGTGTTATGGCCAAAGTTGTGATGAATGATGAATGATATATGTGATGTATGAGATCATGTTCTTGTAATAGGAATCATGACTTGCATGTCGATGAGTATGACAACCGGCAGGAGCCATAGGAGTTGTCTTTATTTTTGTATGACATGCGTGTCATTGAGAAACGCCATGTAAATTACTTTGCTTTATTGCTAAACGTGTTAGCCATAGTAGTAGAAGTAATAGTTGGCGAGCAACTTCATGGAGACACGATGATGGAGATCATGATGATGGAGATCATGGTGTCATGCCGGTGACAAGACGATCATGGAGCCCCAAGATGGAGATCAAAGGAAGCTATATGATACTGGCCATATCATGTCACTATTATTTGATTGCATGTGATGTTTATCATGTTTTTGCATATTGTTTACTTAGAACAACGGTAGTAAATAAGATGATCCCTCATAATAATTTCAAGAAAGTGTTCCCCCTAACTGTGCACCGTTGTGACAGTTCGTTGTTTCGAAGCACCACGTGATGATCAGGTGTGATAGATTCCAACGTTCATATACAACAGGTGTAAGACAGATTTACACATGCAAACACTTAGGTTGACTTGACGAGCCTAGCATGTACAGACATGGCCTCGGAACACAGAAGACCGAAAGGTCGAGCATGAGTCGTATAGAAGATACGATCAACATGAAGATGTTCACCGATGTTGACTAGTCCGTCTCACGTGATGATCGGACACGGCCTAGTTAACTCGGATCATGTTATACTTAGATGACTGGAGGGATGTCTATCTGAGTGGGAGTTCATTGAATAATTTGATTAGATGAACTTAATTATCATGAACTTAGTCTAAAATCTTTACAACATGTCTTGTAGATCAAATGGCCAACGTTGTCCTCAACTTCAACGCGTTCCTAGAGAAAACCAAGCTGAAAGACGATGGCAGCAACTATACGGACTGGGTCCGGAACCTGAGGATCATCCTCATAGCTACCAAGAAAGATTATGTCCTACAAGCACCACTAGGTGAAGCACCTGCTCTCCCTGCAGAACAAGACGTTATGAACGCTTGGCAGACACGTGCTGATGATTACTCCCTCGTTCAGTGCGGCATGCTTTACAGCTTAGAACCGGGGCTCCAAAAGCGTTTTGAGAGACACGGAGCATATGAGATGTTCGAAGAGCTGAAAATGGTTTTTCAAGCTCATGCCCGGGTCGAGAGATATGAAGTCTCCGACAAGTTCTTCAGCTGTAAGATGGAGGAAAACAGTTCTGTCAGTGAGCACATACTCACTATGTCTGGGTTACATAACTGCTTGACTCAGCTGGGAGTTAATCCCCGGATGACGCGGTCATTGATAGAATCCTTCAGTCGCTTCCACCGAGCTACAAGAGCTTTGTGATGAACTTCAATATGCAGGGGATGGAAACGACCATTCCTGAAGTATTTGCAATGCTGAAATCAGCAGAGGTAGAAGTCAAAAAGGAACATCAAGTGTTGATGGTGAATAAAACCACTAAGTTCAAGAAAGGAAAGGGTAAGAAGAACTTCAAGAAGGACGGCAAGGGAGTTGCCGCGCCCGATAAGAAAGCTGCCGGGAAGAAGCCAAAGAATGGACCCAAGCCTGAGACTGAGTGTTTTTATTGTAAGGGAAGTGGTCACTGGAAGCAGAACTGCCCCAAATACTTAGCGGACAAGAAGGCTGGCATCACGAAAGGTATATATGATATACATGTAATTGATGTGTACCTTACCAGTACTCGTAATAGCTCCTGGGTATTTGATACCGGTGCGGTTGCTCACATTTGTAACTCAAAGCAGGAGCTGCGGAATAAGCGGAGACTGGCGAAGGACGACGTGACGATGCGCGTTGGGAATGGTTCCAAGGTCGATGTGATCGCCGTCGGCACGCTACCTCTACATTTACCTATGGGATTAGTTTTAAACCTCAATAATTGTTATTTAGTGCCAGCTTTGAGCATGAACATTGTATCAGGATCTCGTTTAATACGAGATGGCTACTCATTTAAATCCGAGAATAATGGTTGTTCTATTTATATGAGAGATATGTTTTATGGTCATGCTCCGATGGTGAATGGTTTATTCTTAATGAATCACAAGCGTAATGCTACACATATTCATAGTGTGAATACCAAAAGATGTAGGGTTGATAATGATAGTCCCACATACTTGTGGCACTGCCGCCTTGGTCACATAGGTGTCAAACGCATGAAGAAGCTCCATGCAGATGGACTTTTAGAGTCTCTTGATTACGAATCATTTGACACGTGCGAACCATGCCTCATGGGTAAAATGACCAAGACTCCGTTCTCAGGAACAATGGAGCGAGCAACCAACTTGTTGGAAATCATACATACTGATGTGTGCGGTCCAATGAGTGTTGAGGCTCGCGGTGGCTATCGTTATGTTCTCACCCTCACTGATGACTTGAGTAGATATTGGTATGTCTATTTAATGAAAAACAAGTCTGAGACCTTTGAAAAGTTCAAGGAATTTTAGAGTGAGGTTGAGAAACAACGTGACAGGAAAATCAAGTTCTTGCGATCAGATCGTGGGGGAGAATATTTGAGTCACGAATTTGGCACACACTTAAGAAAATGTGGAATAGTTTCACAACTCACGCCGCCTGGAACACCTCAGCGTAATGGTGTGTCCGAACGTCGTAATCGCACTCTATTAGATATGGTGCGATCTATGATGTCTCTTTCTGATTTACCGCTATCATTTTGGGGATATGCTTTAGAGACTGCCGCATTCACTTTAAATAGGGCTCCGTCGAAATCCGTTGAGACGACACCGTATGAATTATGGTTTGAGAAGAAACCTAAGCTGTCGTTTCTAAAAGTTTGGGGATGCGATGCTTATGTCAAGAAACTTCAACCTGAAAAGCTCGAACCCAAGTCGGAAAAATGCGTCTTCATAGGATACCCTAAAGAAACTGTTGGGTATACCTTCTACCTCAGATCTGACGGCAAGATCTTTGTTGCCAAGAATGGATCCTTTATAGAGAAAGAGTTTCTCTCAAAAGAAGTAAGTGGGAGGAAAGTAGAACTTGATGAAGTATTACCTCTTGAACCGGAAAGTGGCGCAACTCAAGAAAATGTTCCTGAGGTGCCTGCACCGACTAGAGAGGAAGTTAATGATGATGATCATGAAACTTCAGATCAAGTTGCTACTGAACTTCGTAGGTCCACAAGGACACGTTCTGCACCAGAGTGGTACGGCAACCATGTCTTGGAAATCATGTTATTAGACAACGGTGAACCTTCGAACTATGAAGAAGCGATGTCGGGCCCGGATTCCGACAAATGGCTGGAAGCCATGAAATCCGAGATAGGATCCATGTATGAAAACAAAGTATGGACTTTGACTGACTTGCCCGATGATCGGCGAGCCATAGAAAATAAATGGATCTTTAAGAAGAAGACAGACGCGGATGGTAATGTGACCATCTATAAACCTCGGCTTGTCGCCAAGGGTTATCAACAAGTTCAAGGGGTTGACTACGATGAGACTTCCTCACCTGTAGCGAAGCTGAAGTCCGTCCGAATCATGTTAGAAATTGTCACATTCTATGATTATGAGATATGGCAAATGGACGTCAAAACGGCATTCCTTAATGGTTTCCTTAAGGAAGAATTGTATATGATGCAGCCGGAAGGTTTTGTCAATCCTAAGAATGCTGACAAGGTGTGCAAGCTCCAACGCTCGATTTATGTGTTGGTACAAGCATCTCGGAGTTGGAACATTCACTTTGATGAGATGATCAAAGCGTTTGGGTTTATGCAGACTTATGGAGAAGCCTGTGTTTACAAGAAAGTGAGTGGGAGCTCTGTAGCATTTCTCATATTATATGTAGATGACATACTTTTGATGGGAAATGATATAGAACTTTTGGACAGCATTAAGGCCTACTTGAATAAAAGTTTTTCAATGAAGGACCTTGGAGAAGCTGCTTATATATTAGGCATCAAGATCTATAGAGATAGATCAAGACGCCTCATAGGTCTTTCACAAAGCACATACCTTGATAAGATATTTAAGAAGTTCAATATGGATCAGTCTAAGAAGGGGTTCTTGCCTGTGTTGCAAGATGTGAAATTGAGCTCAGCTTAATGTCCGACCACGGCAGAAGATATAGAAGAGATGAGTGTCATCCCCTATGCCTCAGCCATAGGGTCTATTATGTATGCCATGATGTGTACCAGGCCTGATGTAAACCTCGCCGTAAGTTTGGTAGGAAGGTACCAAAGTAATCCCGGCAAGGAACACTGGACAGCGGTCAAGAATATCCTGAAGTACCTGAAAAGGACTAAGGACATGTTTCTCGTTTATGGAGGTGACGAAGAGCTCGTCGTAAAGGGTTACGTCGACGCTAGCTTCGACACAGATCTGGATGACTCTAAGTCACAAACCGGATACGTGTATATGTTGAATGGTGGAGCAGTAAGCTGGTGCGGCTGCAAGCAGAGCGTCGTGGCGGGATCTACATGTGAAGCGGAGTACATGGCAGCCTCGGAGGCAGCGCATGAAGCAATTTGGGTGAAGGAGTTCATCACCGACCTAGGAGTCATACCCAATGCGTCGGGGCCGATCAAACTCTTCTGTGACAACACTGGAGCTATTGCACTTGCCAAGGAGCCCAGGTTTCACAAGAAGACCAGGCACATCAAGCGTCGCTTCAACTCCATTCGTGAAAATGTTCAAGATGGAGACATAGATATTTGTAAAGTACATACGGATCTGAATGTCGCAGATCCGTTGACTAAACCTCTCCCTAGGGCAAAACATGATCAACACCAGAACTCTATGGGTGTTCGACTCATCACAATGTAACTAGATTATTGACTCTAGTGCAAGTGGGAGACTGTTGGAAATATGCCCTAGAGGCAATAATAAAAGGATTATTATTATATTTCCTTGTTCATGATAATTGTCTTTTATTCATGCTATAATTATGTTATCTGGAAATCGTAATACATGTGTGAATGCATAGACACCAACATGTCCCTAGTAAGCCTCTAGTTGACTAGCTCGTTGATCAATAGATAGTCATGGTTTCCTGACTATGGACATTGGATGTCATTGATAACGAGATCACATAATTAGGAGAATGATGTGATGGACAAGACCCAATCCTAAACATAGCACAAGATCGTATAGTTCGTTTGCTAGAGTTTTTCCAATGTCAAGTGTCTTTTCCTTAGACCATGAGATCGTGTAACTCCCGGATACCGTAGGAGTGCTTTGGGTGTACCAAACGTCACAACGTAACTGGGTGACTATAAAGGTACACTACGGGTATCTCCGAAAGTGTCTGTTGGGTTGACACGGATCAAGACTGGGATTTGTCACTCCATATGACGGAGAGGTATCTCTGGGCCCACTCGGTAATGCATCATCATAATGAGCTCAAAGTGACCAAGTGTCTGGTCACGGGATCATGCATTACGGTACGAGTAAAGTGACTTGCCGGTAACGAGATTGAACGAGGTATTGGGATACCGACGATCGAATCTCGGGCAAGTAACGTACCGATTGACAAAGGGAATTGTATACGGGGTTGCTTGAATCCTCGACATCGTGGTTCATCCGATGAGATCATCGAGGAGCATGTGGGAGCCAACATGGGTATCCAGATCCCGCTGTTGGTTATTGACCGGAGAGTCGTCTCGATCATGTCTACATGTCTCCCGAACCTGTAGGGTCCACACACTTAAGGTTCGGTGACGCTAGGGTTGTAGAGATATGAGTATGCAGTAACCCGAAAGTTGTTCGGAGTTCCGGATGAGATCCCGGACGTCACGAGGAGTTCCAGAATGGTCCGGAGGTGAAGAATTATATATAGGAAGTGCAGTTTCGGCCATCGGGAGAGTTTCGGGGGTCAACGGTATTGTACCGGGACCACCGGAAGGGTCCCGGGGGTCCACCGGGTGGGGCCACCCATCCCGGAGGGCCCCATGGGCTGAAGTGGGGAGGGAACCAGCCCATAGTGGGCTGGTGCGCCCCCCCCCTTGGGCCCCCATGCGCCTAGGGTTGGGAACCCTAGGGGAGGGGGCGCCTCCACTTGCCTTGGGGGGCACTCCACCCCCTTGGCCGCCGCCCCTCCCCTAGGAGATCCCATCTCCTAGGTCCGGTGCACCCCCTAGGGGGGCCTATATAAAGGGGGGGAGGGAGGGCAGCCGCACCCCTGAAGCCTTGGCGCCTCCCTCTCCCCTGCTACACCTCTCCCTCTCGCAGAAGCTCGGCGAAGCCCTACTGCGGTGACTGCTGCATCCACCACCACGCCGTCATGCTGCTGGATCTTCATCAACCTCTCATTTCCCCTTGTTGGATCAAGAAGGAGGAGACGTCACGCTGACCGTACGTGTGTTGAACGCGGAGGTGCCGTCCGTTCGGCGCTAGGATCTCCGGTGATTTGGATCACGACGAGTACGACTCCCTCATCCCCATTCTTTGAACGCTTCCGCTCGCGATCTAGAAAGGTATGTAGATGCATTCGATCACTCGTTGCTAGATGAACTCATAGATGGATCTTGGTGAAAACGTAGGAAATTTTTTTGTTTTCTGCAACGTTCCCCAACAAAAATAGTCTTGATAACCCACAAGTATAGGGGATCACAACAGTTTTTGAGGGTAGAGTATTCAACCCAAATTTATTGATTCGACACAAGGGGAGCCAAAGAATATTCTCAAGTATTAGCAGCTGAGTTGTCAATTCAACCACACCTGGAAACTTAATATCTGCAGCAAGGTTAGTAGCAAAGTAATATGATAGTAATGATAACGGTAGCAGTATTGGTTTTGTAGTAATTGTAACAGTGGCAACGGAAAAGTAAATAAGCGAAGATCAATATGTGAAAAGCTCGTAGGCAATGGATCAGTGATGGATAATTATGTCGGATGCGATCAATCATGCAACAGTTATAACATAGGGTGACACAGAACTAGCTCCAGTTCATCAATGTAATGTAGGCATGTATTCCGAATATAGTCATACGTGCTTATGAAAAAGAACTTGCATGACATCTTTTGTCCTACCCTCCCGTGGCAGCGGGGTCCTATTGTAAACTAAGGGATATTAAGGCCTCCTTTTAATAGAGTACCGGACCAAAGCATTAACACATAGTGAATACATGAACTCCTAAAACTACAGTCATCACCGGGAGTGGTCCCGGTTATTGTCACTTCGGGGTTACCGGATCATAACACATAGTAGGTGACTATTGACTTGCAAGATAGGATCAAGAACTCACATATAGTCATGAAAACATAATAGGTTCAGATTTGAAATCATGGCACTCGGGCCCTAGTGACAAGCATTAAGCATAGCAAAGTCATAGCAACATCAATCTCAGAACATAGTGAATACTAGGGATCAAACCCTAACAAAACTAACTCAATTACGTGATAAATCTCATCTAACCCATCATCGTCTAACAAGCCTACGATGGAATTACTCACGCACGGCGGTGAGCATCATGAAATTGGCGATGGAGGAAGGTTGATGATGACGATGACGACGGATTCCCCTCTCCGGAGCCCCGAATGGACTCCAGATCAGCCCTCCCGAGATAGTTTAGGGCTTGGCGGTGGCTTCGTATCATAAAAGGTGATGAATCCTTCTCTCTGATTTTTTTTCTCCCCGAAAGTAAATATATGGAGTTGGAGTTGAGGTCGGTGGAGCGTCAGGGGGGCCCACGAGGCAGGGGCGCGCCCCCACCCTCGTGGACAGGGTGTGGGCCCCCTGACGTGGATCTTTTCGCCAGCATTTTTTATATATTCCAAAAATAATCTCCGTTGATTTTCAAGTCATTCCGAGAACTCTTATTTCTGCATAAAAATAACACCATGGCAATTCTGCTGAAAACAGCGTCAGTCCGGGTTAGTTCCATTCAAATCATGCAAGTTAGAGTCCAAAATAAGGGCAAAAGTGTTTGGAAAAGTAGATACATTGGAGACGTATCAATGTATCACACTCACCAATTAACCAGGTACTTTTGTTTTCCAAGGTTATTTTTCATTGTTCATGATACAATGATGTTGCTTAAAATAGATATGTTTGAATTGCTCAAGAATATATGACCTAAAATGGACAGGAGGGGTGAGCACTGAAGCATGATTGAGCACGGAGATGAAGGCAAACACACAAGGGACGACAATGAAGCTTCAAGTGGAGATTTTAGGACTTTTAAGCCACCATAATGACCGAGGACATGGAAAAAATATACAAGATAATACTTCATATATTCGTCCATAGCCTTTCATAAGTGTTCGCCACTTTATTATTTTTGGATCGGACCATATAATTTTGAAATGCAAGACCATTGGTGTTTTTTTATAGACTGTATTAGTGGAAGAAACTGACTTAAGGTGGATTCAGCACCCCCTCCCTACAACGGGCCAGCGGAATTCCTCTCTTTCCCTCCATATATACAACCCCTATGGCATCGGTTAGACTCGGGTTTTGTCTAGTTAAAAGTTCAACATGGCTGCAACTTCATGTACTTCATTTGTGTCTTGCCAAGACAGCTTATAAAACTCCAACTTTTATCAACACTTTATCTATATTCCAGGATGGAGCAAGGGGGGCCAAACACAAATTGCCAAGCAGGGGGGGCACAGCTTGTTAGTTGTTTTACATGAATTTTTAAGGGTGTATACATTTTATTTTTTGCAATCTTGGAGGGGGGCCCAGGGGCATAGCCAGGCCCAGGGTCTGGAGCCTGCTTTCTTTGTTGATTGTAGCTATAGTGCTTCTATACATATAAGGTTGACTCGGGGCGTTGGCTACGGCACTGCCATGTCCTCCCCCCCCCCCCCGGCGGCCCCACTAGCTTTGTTACTGTCTATATTCACAATATTCAGATCGCAAATCATATTTCTTGCTTGTTCTTCGATTACTCATAGAAACTAGCCCTTCATGAACTAGTTGATCGTGCTTCGGTGTGGTCAATAATAACTATAAAGTTTGTTTAGCGGTTGCACAAGGTGACATCATCACACACTATAGTTAGATAGTTAAAGTTGACTCCAACCAAATCGACGCGTGTTTCTCATCAAAAGATCATGACACCCTTGTGCCTATCAATGTGTATTTACCATGTCACAAAAATTGAAACCCGAATTCCACACATAGGTTGTGTAGTTTTGGACCTCCATTCGATCTTCAAAAGTCCCTTTTAATCACTAATTCAGATTAGAACGCCATTATAAATATAGAAAAGTTAAGTATGGTGAAAGTCTCTTCATGAAAAAAATTAGGAATACAATATCCACAAAGAAATTATCTGATGTAAATATTTTTGGAGATGGAGTATTCTTAAAAAAAAGGACACACCTAAACCTGATAGAAGTACATATTATGGTGTAAGGGGTCTGCATGACAAATTTAGGAATACGATTTGCATGAAGAAATTATCTAATGTAAATATTTTTGATGATTTAGTTTTTCTTTCAAAAAGAAATGACACACCTAAACTAGATAGTAGTACATATTATGGTGAAAGCAGTTCACATGTCAAGTTTTGAAATGTGATTTCCATGAAGAAATTATCTAATGTAAATACTTTCGATGATTTAGTTTTTTTCAAAAAGAAATAACATGCCTAAATCAGTTGTACTCTACATATCATGGTGAAAGCAGTTTGCAAAAAAAATATCACCCAAATAAGATAGCTGTACGCTCTACTATCCTGATAGAAGTACATATTATGGTGTAAGGGGTCTGCATGACAAATTTAGGAATACGATTTGCATGAAGAAATTATCTAATGTAAATATTTTTGATGATTTAGTTTTTCTTTCAAAAAGAAATGACACACCTAAACCAGATAGTAGTACATATTATGGTGAAAGCACTTCACATGTCAAGTTTTGAAATGTGATTTCCATGAAGAAATTATGTAATGTAAATACTTCCGATGATTTAGTTTTTTTTCAAAAAGAAATAACATGCCTAAATCAGTTGTACTCTACATATCATGGTGAAAGCAGTTTGCAAAAAAATATCACCCAAATAAGATAACTGTACGCTCTACTATCCTGATAGAAGTACATATTATGGTGTAAGGGGTCTGCATGACAAATTTAGGAATACGATTTGCATGAAGAAATTATCTAATGTAAATATTTTTGATGATTTAGTTTTTCTTTCAAAAAGAAATGACACACCTAAACCAGATAGTAGTACATATTATGGTGAAAGCAGTTCACATGTCAAGTTTTGAAATGTGATTTCCATGAAGAAATTATGTAATGTAAATACTTCCGATGATTTAGTTTTTTTTCAAAAAGAAATAACATGCCTAAATCAGTTGTACTCTACATATCATGGTGAAAGCAGTTTGCAAAAAAATATCACCCAAATAAGATAACTGTACGCTTAACTACCCTCTATCTGGAGAGAGTGACAACGCCCACCGTGGGGTTCGAACCCACGACCACAAGGTTAAGAGCCTTGCGCTCTACCAACTGAGCTAGACGGGCTGGTGGACTGCTACCATATCTAGGCATTTATATTCAGAGAGGAATGTAGCATTTCGCGGACTGCTCCTCTACCTCAAAGAGCAGAGCAGGAGACCAAATCAGCGGCTATAATCACCAAACTAGATACTGTATGTCTGTATCGAGACTGAACGCTTAAAACCAGGTGTGCAGAAGCAGAAGCAAATCGCCCCAAGAGGTTCAGAACGGCAAACACTGACATAATGGCATGGTAATCTGCTCCCAACACATCAGTTAAAATCCGGCTCTCCACCCCGCTTTGGCACCAACTTTCTCGTGTGTGTGCAAAAATTGGCTATCACGGAGCCTACTCATAGCCGTTACAGCAGCTATGTGCCAAAGAGGGGGCTTAACTACTCTCCCGGGTGTTTTACTACTAGACACAGTACATCAATAAAAACAAACAATCAGAGTGCGGCAGTCTCAACTAAGATTCGAGGGCTCCCGTTAGTATGACACAAGCTCGGATAGCAGCAGGAAGCAGATCCATGGTAGCAGAAGCCATCAAAGGTATCTTGGCCGCCTGGAGATTCTCTTGAGGTTCACCATCTCCTGGAAAAGAAAATCGGGAACTGTCTGAAGATCTGGCGAGATTAAGTCTATAGTGCGAGCATTGAAATTCATGGCTCAAAGAAAAGAGCAGTATAAACACCAAGTATGACAAAACAATTGAAGATTTCATGGCTTGGTACGAGATATTCCGAAAGAAACAATGACCGCGCTAGTTGAACATACCTGGCTTTGATCATGATCATATTCAACATGGAAGAGGCATCTGCATCCCCTTATATCATGCTGTTTCCGCTGGACATCCACAACATGTGCATCGAAATGCAGTGCTTCATCATTACTCTCCTGATGTAAAAATTGCGACAAGAACATAAATAACTCGAGAGCTCTACTTAACAGTAAGAAGCCGCGGCAGGATAGAACAAAACACAATGTTCTCAGTTCATACGAAATGCTTCTCGAGGTTAATCATTAGCCACTACCTTGAAACACAGGACAAGATCTCCTTTGACAATGCTTCGGCATTCGGACGACTCCAGCGGAATGGATTGCTGGCGGACAGCCTTCCTGACATTCACCCACTCATCTTCTTCAGCCCCATATCCGATAAACCTCACCCGGACTTCCTAGAACAGCAATGCAGAGAAGATATAACTCTGGAACGAAATTACAAATTGAAATAAAAGAGGATTCCCTACTCAGCTGTCAAACAAATCATGGAAATAACATATAAAAATGCTCTTATATACAACATCAGTTATTTAGCTAAAAAAACATCAGTTATTCTCCTTACAACTTCTCCCAAACTTGTCTTCCTGTGTGCCAAGAAAAGGGCGACGTCATACCTGCATGTCACAATTGAATATGAAAAATTTAGTGTCGCTGCCAAATTTAAGGAAAAAAAAAGGAAGATGAAAACTTGTAGATAGACATACCCAACCAAAGCATGCTAGCACATTTTTTCTGGCTACATGCACAACGATTAAGATTTCTGCTCCATGGTATAACACTAACAAACATTACACAGAAGTGCAAGCTATCCTAATCAGACAGCTAGAAGAAAGGTATAACATCCAGGTTTACAATTGACAATGCTGTCTTGGATCACTACATTATTATTAGCATTATTAGGAGAGGTGGAAATAAACTGTTATGGTCAAAGCCTCTTGTGCTCATTAGCTAGAAATTAATTAAAACAAGTAGATATTATGCAGAGTTGATCAATATAATTCACCACTATAGTCATGCTCAATGGCACTCCTAATAAAAGAAACCGAGGTACAACAGGAATTAAGTGCCTTGCTTTCATCTTATGGTCACTTGATTCCTCAGAAGACAATAGAATGGGGCAAAGGAAACAAGAATGGAATTGTTGCAAACAAAAGGGAGAAAGGGGAAACGGAAAGAGGAGAGAAAATAGCTCTTGCAAGTAAAAGGATCCTCACCATGCAGAATCCTTTGATGACTTGGCCTCAAACTGCAAGTCTTCAAATTCAGGAACCTTATCTGTAGTCTCTGAAAACAAGCCAGCACATAAGAAATTTAGTAAATGGTTTCAAGCACCAAGCATAAAGTTTCAACGGACAAGTACTCGCGACTACCTTTGGGTAAATCTGGAGAAAGTGCATCCTCATTGTTTGAAATACTTGTATCAAGAGCTAAAGCTTTTTCTTCAGAAGCTGAAGTCTTTATCTCAGAAACTAACGCATCTGGTTCTGAGGCTAAAGGCTTTTCTTCAGAAGTAGTAGGCAAGGAAGCAGGTTTAGGAGTTGATGCAGGGAGCTTATCAAGGAACCATCCTCGAACCTGTTGAAAGAGATGTCATGCAAACACACTCGGTGAAACATGGACAATGTAAAAAGGCATCATCACCTGTGTAGCCTGTAGAGCTCTGCTTCCGACTCGAGCTGGAGAACGACTACACAGAGGAGCAGAAAATGAGACCAAATATCAGAAGTGTCACTTACACTATCATAAATACAGTCAAGCAACAACATGACACGTATGCTTAAAAGGTAACATAATATAACTTCAGTCCTCCAAAAAAGTTCTCTTAGGAATTGCGATTGAAGTATATGTTCCGTATGTTAAGGCACTCACTTAAATTCTTCTACAAGCTTCTGGCAGAAACTATCAACCAAGACTTGCTCTTTTCTGTCTGATGAAACCAACTTCTCCATCCTCGCAATCTGTACCAAGAAATACTTCTAGTTAGCACTAGTTAGCATGGCCAAAACAAGTAGACATAGGTATGAGGCATGACATGGTAAGCAAAAAGCAATTCACCAATTCCCAAAATACAGACACACTAATTGCACTATATCTGTTTGCACATCAAGTCATCAAAACTAGGCCCGAAAACATAAAATAGACATCCAGGTAGTAGCGTTAAGTTACACAACAAACTAAATAATACAATAATGCTCGGACATGTATAAAAGCCATGCCAACTCTCAAAAATAGTATTCAGCATTTAGCCATGAACGCAGCACCCGAGTTAAGGATATAAGCGACATAGCACAATAATAACTCCATCCATAGTAATATTTATATTGTTTAGATGATCCATATCAAACTCTGAAACCAGGTGAACCGATCTATGAAGCACTTCATCTATACCAATATAAAAAGACCCTAAGGAGCAGATCCAACTAATCTCAGCCATCAAACCAGGTCAATTTAACGACCTAGACTGCTCCGATGGGAGCGCTCAACATATTTAGCGTCCAATTAATATCATACCAAATATAGCGCTAATCATATAATTAACACGCAAATAATATCCTACCTAATATCCACGTGCAACTAATATACTGCCTAATATAAACGTGCATTGCACGTACACACTTACTAGTGATAGTATTATCCCACCCTCGCTCCAAAATGGATAAGCAAGTACAAAACAATAATGCATTTACAATGTTTGCCCGCCTTGTGTCAAATGACTTGAAGTTCTTTCGGAGGGAGCTATTAAGGAACAGATTGAGTGGTTTTCCATCAGGAGTAAACATAATAGTTGTATGCCTATTGCTCTTATACTAGAAGGTGAGTGTTCAGAAATATTTTTCAATCGAAATCGAGCTGCAACCGATTGTTTTCACTGGTCCGAAGGTGATGGATCCCCTTACCTCATGAAAGCACCAAATTAAACTTATGCATGAGCAGATGCTCACATCTAGGGGGCAAACGGAAAACAGTAAGTTTTGGTGTCCATTTACAAATAGGCGCAGCTTAACGCATATGCTACATATTGCATACTAACAAACCCTTTAGACTGGAATAACCTCCAACCATTTTAAATTATCACCACAACTAAAGATTAGGTCTCAAATGCTATCTACAAACTGAATAATATAATGCAGTGCTCCACTAATTCCATCCCTACAGTTGCTTGGACTATCAACTGACATTTTGGTCCAACGTTTGGGAATCATCAGCCCCACCAAACAAAACCCTAGTGATTTCCCCCCATCAGATACCATTATTACACGCCAGCACAGAACAATGTGCCGCGGAAGTACACAACGTATTGAAACCAGAGCAGGAGAATCGCGATATCGACAATAATCAGCATCCGCATGCAAGGGGAAAAATGGTCAGTACCCACAACACCGACAAATACGGAAAAAAGTGTATATTATCAAAATAAGGGCACTGGAGCAACACAAATCCAATAAGATTTCCCCCTTCCAAGAGGAGCTTCCCCTTCACGGAGAGCACCCCCGGATGAAACCTAATAAAAACAAGGGCGAAGGAACATCCGCAGCAGAAACCGCCGCGAACTCAAAACCCAATGGATGGGGCGGCATCGAAACGACTGGATCGCGTCGGACGGCAAGCGTCCTCTTCCTATCGAACCGGAGGGGAAGCTCCTAACCATATCCGACGCCGCAGATACAGCGAATACCGGGGAGGGGTGGCGCCCGTGAAGCAGCGAAGAGCAGCGGGCCACTGCATCGGGGCAGCGAGGATGGGGGGAGAGGGGGAGGGGGCGAATGGCGCTGTACCTCGGATGGCGAGAAGCGGGTGGTGGATCGCCGCTCCATCGCTGGCCGGCGGCGAGGTCGAGGACGGGCAGGGGGAGGACAGGGGGGGGAGGGAGGCGGCTTCCAGTCCAACAACCAGTGGCACAGGCAATTATGGGGGGAGCTGCCTGTGCTGTCTCCGGATGCGCCGAGCGTGGAAAAAAAGAGGAATAAACCGAGTGAGAGAGGGGGGGAGGAGGGGGATCAGGGGAAGCAGGAATCCCGGAAAGTGGGTTGCGCCCCACCGGAAACGGCGTGGACCCCGCTGTCCAGTAGGGGTTGGGAGTTCGGGCTCGGGTAATGCGGTCCGGTTTCTTCGTTTTCTCTCGCCGAATTTCTCAGATTATTAATCACCGATCAAACCTAAATCGCGGACACACCACCAAGGTTTTTCTAATTAAAAAGCCTAGGCCAGCTCACTGACGCATTTCGTCCGTCCGCACCCGTTTGTTTCCGCACGGACAAAAACTCAATCCAATGCGTCGACGCAAATGGATGGGTACATGTTTTCATGTCCGCTTCAACCCATTATTGGTCCTTTTGGTCTGAGTTTGCATCCGCATGGACATGCCACGAATGTCGACGACGTCCTCCCCTTATCCTCCCTTGGACCGCCCTTCTGTGGCACATAGGGCACCCCCCTTCACACACACCCTGGTTTCTTCGTCCTTGCTGCCGCCACTCAACTTCCGGCCTCTTTACCACCACCGCAACCCCCGCTGCCGCATCCACGCGCCCACACTGCCGGCGTTGTGACCGCTTCTTGCAGCGGACGGAGTAGTTCAAGGCCCGCCTTCCGAAGGTCATCGGCAGCCTTCGGCATACCACTGCTACCTCCACGGTCGCCGCCAGAGGACGTAGGGTTCGACAACCGCGACTCATCCACGCCCGCCTCCATCGCTGCCCACATGGTGTTCAGCTGTTTGCTTGGCCCGGCCAAGGCTCGTCCATGCCTGTCGCTGCCTAGTGAGGTACGTTTTCATCACTCCGAAGGATCATGGCGGGTAGCTCGGATGAGTTTTGTAAAATAACACCATATGTTCATCATCGTCCAAAGAATCGTCCGAAGATGATGATGTTGTGGTTGCTACTTTCATCGTCAATGAGCACATTTCAAGGCAGAGACCATTGTTTAGGGGATCGACCCCGGGCCATACTCCTGGGTTGAATCATAACAAAGAAAATGGCCATGTCCTACTCTACAATGATTATTTCAATCTCACAAAACCATTGTTCTTTACCAGGCTTTTCCGGCGACACTTCCGAATTGTGAGACCATTTTCCAACCGTATTCGGGAGGGAGTGATGGGGTATGATGATTACTTCAAATGCAATTATGATGCTCTTGGAAATGTTTGACTCTCCTCTTATCAGAAATGTACTACAACTGTTCAGATGCTTGCATATGGAGTTTCGTCGATTATGAGTGAGTCCACATACCTTGAGTCATTGTACATGTTCTACAAAGTTGTGGTTACAGTGTTTGGCTCGGAGTATTTGAGAGAACCAAATGATGTGGATACAACCTGGTTGTTAGCGGTCAATGAATCGAGAGGCTTTCCGAGGATACTTGGAAGTATAGATTGTATGAACTGGGAGTGAAGAACTATCTATTTGCTTGGCATGGGAAAGATAAGGGACATGTTGAAACTTGCACCGTCATATTTGAAGTTGTGGCGACACAACATCTATGAATTTGACACTTTTTTGGCATGGCAGGTTCTCACAATCTCGGGGTTCGCGAGGCTTTCAAAAGATAATTCCCCAAAAGTCAACTTTAAGATCGATGACCACCAGTACAAAAAGGGATAATATCTAGCTGATGGTATCTATCCTCGATGGAGAGAAGAAGGCAAGTTTCCCCAAAACAAGAGTGTGTTAGGAAGGACGTGGAGTGTGGTTTTGGTGTGCTCCTCTCGATGAGCTATTGTTCGGCACCCTGCTAGAACATGAAGCATCCAGACTATGTGAGATGTGAAGACTGCTTGTGTGATCATACACATCATGATCGTAGAGGATGAGCGTGATGACATCATATATAACTAGGGGGGTTACGAGGGTGAAAACGTTGAGCATGAGACTGAAGTGACAACATATGCATGGTTCATCCAATTTTATCATGAAATGCATGATTGAACAACTCACGTTCAACTTCGACATGACTTGGTTGAGCATATGTGGAATCACATGAGAAACCAATAGTTGTATCTACTTTTTTCTTCCAATGTATTATAGTGATCTAAAAGGTACTTATATTATTTATAGAGAGAGTATTATTACAATTTTAAATTAATTTGGTTGTAAACTATGTGATTTTTATTTATTTCGTTGTAAACTACGTGACTCTGTTTGTTTAATAATTTGTAATGTTTCATTCAGTTGTTATTTGGTTGTGAATGACAATTTGAGTAAAAAATGAATGGGTGGACCAAATGAGTCACCCCGTTGGATGCACTACCCTCCTGGCAACCCAAACGGACAAACAATTGATAAAATATGCATTCATGTGGGTCGGGAGTTAGAGTTGGCCTTAGTACTCAGCACCACCCAAAGAAACGACATTTTCTCTTTTCTTACAGGAAGTGAAATGAGATCAGAACCAATTTCGATGTGGCTGCCTACGGCCAAAAGAGCGGTGACGCCTTGGTTGCTTCCCCAAATCAAACCGTTGCAGGTCGCTCTTTCTTTTTAGTTCTGGTGCTTTCCGCAATAGCCGCTTCTGCTAGGAACCGGAGGAGGGCAAAGGTTGGCTGCCGACACACGATCAAACGGGCTGGAAGGGGCAATTTTTTCGAACTTTATTAATACTCAATCATTATGGATGCATTACTTTGGACTCACGATCTAAGAGACCACAAAATCTCTTGTAAAGATCTTTTTCATAGTATTGATCTTTGCAAGACAAAAAACTACCAAGACTACAGTTGAATTGAAGCAGCAATATTGCGACTCGTCCAACACGAACTTGATTGTCGATGAAGTGGTTTCTAAAATCTCTTGAACCGTTCATCCAAAAAGATGGAATGTTGTGAGCTATGAACGTTAGGAGGATCCTCTAGAAATCTTGACCATAACACCAAGAAAAGAACCAAACCAACAGAAACAACATGGCACATAAATTCATCAAATTTGAATAATCAAATCCGTAAGGACGATACCTCTGTGGATCCATGACACTGCCACAGAGAACCGGAGTAAATTTATTCGTAAAACACCACGACTATCATTAGATGTTGACGAAGTCTTCAAGAATGAAGGCGCCCACCTCTAAACACCAAGATGGCAACCAGAGGCAAGTGGACAAGAAATTTGTCCATGATGGCGGCTAGGGCCAACTCTTTGGCAAATGTGATTTGGAAGTATGTGTTTACTTGCATATTCCATTGTCATCCCTGGTGTCCGGTCTTGGGAGACACTCACACCTTGGGGCTATGTGGTTGCCATCGTGCAATCGACTCTTCTTGTAATGGTAGCATGAAGCGACATCGATATTTAGGAGCTTTCTTTTGTACACATAGGCTGGCTTAGAATTGGGTAAACATGAAATTTGTAAGATGCCTTGATATATATTTAATCCTCAGCATCTTGACATACTTTTTCAGTCTACACATAAGTTATCTTTATGATCTCCAGTTTCGGGAATGTTTGACAACCCCAAGTAACCATTCAGTAGGGAGTTCTATGGTATTTTCATGATCTAAGAACGTATGTAAATGTAAAAATATGATAATACCGACAACTTCTAGGGCAAAACCTCGGTAAACCTACTGTGTGCTCGTCCTAACTCCTTGATCGCTCATCGTTCGCCCCTGCCAACAAATAGTCGTCCTCCGACGCCACTGTTGCACCAAACCCCGATAGGTAGGGTAATACTCCCTCCGTTCCTAAATATTTGTCTTTCTAGATATTTCAAATGAACTACCACATACGGATGTATGTAGACATATTTTAGAGTGTAGATTCACTCATTTTGCTTCGTATGTAGTCATTTGTTGAAATATCTAGAAAGACAAATATTTATGAACGGAGGGAGTATAAGGCAATTTTCAGGCCTTCAAAACGTTTAGTATAGTTAAGCATCTGTTTTCCTCGGGAGAAAAACAGTGGTGTAAGCTGGCTGTCAAAACTTTTGGAGCTATAAGTTTTATTATTGTTCTGAGATGAAAATTTCACACAGCGGGGATAGCTCAGTTGGGAGAGCGTCAGACTGAAGATCTGAAGGTCGCGTGTTCGATCCACGCTCACCGCAAAATACCCAAACATTTTTGCTTAGGGCCTAATTAAACCGGCTTCTTATGAAGATTTGGACATGATAATGTTCAGCAATAGTATGCTTGATTTGCAAAAGATCGTTGCGAGATGAGCTACAGTCAAACTCAAACCTCCATCTGCTATGTTCCTACTGAGCACACGAATTTAACAGCGCAATAACTTTTGCTTCAGATAATGGCCAACATAATACACACAGGGATCATGAGCCTCTTTCTGAATGATACACTCAGGGAGTACTATCTTTCGCTTTCTTCCCTGTTATCTTTCAGGCAAACAGTCTTTCAGGTTTCCAAGCCAATACGCATATTCCGGCATCCGGCTGAAGGAGTGAGATACGAGGTCGCCGTTGATCCTTCCTTCCCTCTTCTTAGAAGCGGTACTCTGTTTGGATTCGACCACGGCTGCAGCACGCGGCAGCAGGGACCTCCGCACGGTTTGCATCCCCCTCACCTACAACCCTGGCACAGTCAGATCCCTCTGCTAGGTGGTACTACTGGTCAATTTGCGCACAATTATAAATTCACACATAGAGGTTAGGCCAAGTGTTGGAGCTGAGGATAGTATGCATAAAAGATCTGAGGACAGAACTGCAAAGAAGAACAGAAACGGTGAAACTGATGTGGGGCCGAGTTCTAGAAGTATGCAGGATGTTGACATGACTGCTCAGGGGGACAGAGAGAAACAGCAGCAACATGTTAGTTTGTCAGAGCTAGAGAAGGAGATGCAACTCAAGGAGGAGATGTTAGAAAAGCAGAAAATGGAGAAAGAGAACAATGAATTGCAAATTTCTAAAGGACTTGTAGAAAGCAATGAGAAACATGCTGAAGATGCTGCTATGATGGATTTTCAGAACGATGGATACTCACAAGAGCAAGTTAACTTTACTAATGAACTAATGATGAGTTGGAAAGGCAGAGGGAAGAGGAGTAGCTGGGCCCTGAAACACAAGCAATGATGAAGAAGAGGATCGAGGAGGAGTACAAAAATCCTGAAGAAGTGCCTGATAAGAAAATAGGCAGTTTTCCGATTAAATTAATTCATGAATAAATTATGAGCATGACATTGACAGTATTGATAACACACTGGTTACGATCTAACAGAGCACGTACTACACATATAGTAGAAACATCTACGCATATCGCTAGTATTGCTACAATAGAAAGAAACATGAGAGGGATAAACGATGTATACCCTCCAATCGGCCATGCGGCGGCGGTGACGGCGGCAGTAGCCGCAGCATCCTCGGCGGCCTTCTTGTCGGCCTCGGCCTTCTCAGCGGCGGCACGGTCGGCGTCGGTCGACATGGTGATGACGAAGGTGATGTGGACGTAGATGAACAGAAGTGAGCAGTCGCGTAGTCGCTACCCAAAAACCTAATCGCCCCTCTCCCGTACAGGATCTGGAGAGGCGGGGTTTCAGAGGCCTGCTCTCCCGTCAACTGTGTACGCGGTGAACGGGACGGAGTCGCCGGCGGCAGCAGCAGCAGAGGAACGACGTGGGCGTGGAGGCGGAGATGCGTTCTGTTTCGTGGCGGCTAGGGTTGGCAGCTCCCCACATATATATGTGCGGCTGCGCGTGGAGAGACGTGGGCTGAACCCACGTCCAAGTCGGTAGCCCACGATCCGACGTCTCAGATCGTGGCTCCACCTGTCAAAGACTCTCCGTTCCCGACCGGCAAAAAGAAGCGCATAGGAGTGAGCTCGGCTCGGCTCAATCCCGCAACCCGCGGCGCGTCATGACGAGGCGTGGCGTGGCGTGGCGAGGCGAGCGGAGGAGGAGGAGTGCGCGAGGGCCTCATCTCTTCTCAAGCTCCAATAGCATGAGGAAGAGAATCCCTTATAAACCACTCCAACTCTCCTTCCACTTCCGGGATGGGATTAAATTTCCCACCACCTTGTCATGCCACCTACATGGGCCCTTAGAGATCAAATCTGAAATTGTCATATGGGCTCTAGGCCCATCTCATATTTCAACAATCCCCCACCAGATCTCAGGGGCCCAGTTTGTCCTTTGTTCCAAACGCTGTTTTGATATACCAGCATCTCAGTGGAGACCGATTAAGGTTGAGCTCCACCTAGACCAAGTAGTTACACTCCTTCACAACTGAACAATGGATTATGCCTTGAATTGTCAGTTTGGCGTCAAGAAGTTTCATCACAAGTCTCACTGATACGAGGCTGCCGAAGGCCGACCCCTCGGGTGGAGCATATTAGTTACACTCCTGGCCTGTTCATGAGCTTGCTAGAGATCACCCCAATCTCATAGACTATGACCAGCAGTCGGGCTCATATAGGTGTGTTCCTCCAAAGATTGCTCTATAGGATAGCATCTTGCTTATGCATATAAGCCTTGGAACACATTAAGACAGTAGTCATCCTTCCATACAGTTTCCGAGAGTATTGCATCTCCAACGGAGTGGGTTAGTAAAGTTACTCTCCTCAGTTCACCACTGGCTTGTTTTCCCAGGTCCTACTTCACGGGATCTCCGATCACATAGGTTGGGTTACTACCATGCAACTCATGTGGGTCTCATACCCATCTCCCTTGATGCGTTATCTATCACAACACGTGATAGCCTTTTAGTAAAGGGATCTGCCAGATTCTTACTCGTTTGAATATAATCCAACGCTATCACTCCGGAGTTCCTCAATTTTCTGACAGCTTTCAATCTCATTCTTATGTGTTTGTTGGACTTCATGTTGTCCTTTGAACTCTTCACCTTCACAATAACTGTTTGATTGTCACAGTTCATAAGGATGGCCGGAACCGGCTTCTCAACCACTGGCAAGTCCATTAACAGATCTCGAAGCCATTCTGCTTCACCACCCGATGTGTCTAATGCTGTTAATTCTGCTTCCATTGTCGATCTTGTTAAGATCGTCTGCTTGCAAGACTTCCAGGAAATAGCACCACCTCCAAGAGTAAATATATACCCAGTTGTGGCCTTCATCTCATCAGCATCAGAGATCCAATTCGCATCACTATACCCTTCAAGTACCGACGGGTATCCGGTATAGTGAAGTCCATAGTTCATAGTACCTTTCAGATAGCGCATAACTCCCTCAAGAGCATGCCAATGTACATCACCCGGTTTGGAAACAAATTGGCTTAGTTTGCTAATAGCAAATGCGATGTCAGGCCTCGTTGCGGTCGCTAGATACTGTAGTGAACCAACAATCTGAGAGTATCTCAATTGATCTATAGTTGTGCCTTTAGACTTTCGAATCAGCACATTAGAATCATATGGTGTTTGAGATGGTTTACAGTCCGAATATCCAAAACGACTCAACACCTTCTCAACATAATGGGATTGCAAAAGTGTAATCTCACCCTCATCATCTCTCAATAGCTTGATGTTCAAGATAACATCAGCCACTCCAAGATCCTTCATCTAAAGTTCTGAGATAGAAAGACTTAACTTCCTCGATCAACTTGAGATTAGTCCCAAATATCAGTATGTCATCAACATACAAACACAGTATAACTCCTTCGCCCCCACCATAGCGATAGTATACACATTTGTCAGCCTCATTAACAACAAAGCCAACATATGTCAACGTTTCATTAAACTTGTCATGCCATTGCTTAGGCGCTTGTCTCAGGCCATACAAAGATTTCACCAACTTACACACCTTTCCTTCCCGACCATCCATCACAAAACCATCAGGCCGTTGCATATAGATTTCCTCCTTTAGCTCTCCGTTCAGGAAAGCCGTCTTAACATCCATCTGATGAATGAGAAGACCATGCGAGGCCGCCAACGAGAGTAATACTCGAATGGTGGTCAGTCTGGCCACAGGTGAATAAGTGTCGAAGAAATCTTCTTCTTCTTTCTGGGCGTAGCCCTTGGCCACAAGCCTAGCCTTGTACTTTTCTATCGTACCATCGGGCCTAAGCTTCTTCTTGAACACCCACTTGCACCCCAATGGTTTGCAACCATAAGGACGTTCAGTAAGCTCCCAAGTCCCGTTAGCCATGATGGAATCCATCTCGCTACGGGCCGCATCCTTCCAGTAGTCAGCTTCTGGAGATGCATATGCTTCTGAAATAGAAGTGGAATTATCCTCCACGAGGTATAGAAGAAATCATCACCAAAGGTCTTTACAGTCCTTTGTCTCTTGCCCCTACCAAGGGATTCCTCATTATCCTCCTCAGGATTTTCATCATGTGTTTGATTATAATATTCCATCGGAATGGCAAGTTCAGGAGTCTCCTCAGATTCCTGTCTAGAAGTGCTTTGTACATCTCTCATGGGAAAAATGTCCTCAAAGAATGTAGCATCTTTAGACTCCATAATTGTACCGACTTTCATGTCAGGTACCTCAGATTTCACTACTAGAAATCTATAGCCAACACTATTCATAGCGTAGCCCAAATTAACACAGTCCACAGTCTTTGGTCCAAGCTTACGCTTTTTGGGGATCGGCACATTAACTTTCGCCAAGCAGCCCCAGGTACGTAAGTACGAGAGTGTTGTCCTTCTCTTGGTCCACTTCTCGTAAGGAGTGATCTCGTTATCCTTTGTCGGAACTTTATTCAGGACATGACAGGATGTCATTATAGCCTCCCCCACCATGCCTTGGATAAACCCGACGTATCTAACATGGCGTTAACCAAATCAGTTAGAGTACAGTTTTTCCGCTCGGCAACCCCGTTTGACTGGGGTGAGTAGGGAGGCGTCCTCTCGTGAATAATGTCGTGTTCCGCATAAAAGGCATCAAACTCTTTCGAGAAGTACTCTCCACCACGATCTGACCGAACTCGTTTAATTTTCTTTTCAAGTTGATTCTCAACTTCTGCCTTATAGATTTTGAAGTAGTGTAGAGCCTCATCTTTAGTATTTAACAGATACACGTAGCAATATCTAGTGGAATCATCTATCAAAGTCATGAAATATTTCTTTCCACCTTTAGTCAACACACCATTCATCTCACAAAGATCAGAATGTATGAGTTCCAGTGGCGCCAAGTGTCTCTCCTCTGCTGCCTTGTGAGGCTTGCGAGGTTGCTTAAATTGCACACACGAATGGCACTTAGAACCTTTGGCTAAAGTGAAACTCGGGATTAAATTCGATTTTGCTAGCCGCGTCATAACACCGAAACTAATGTGACAAAGACGTGAATGCCATACTTCAGATTCATTAACACTCAAATGAATATTGTTCACGACTTTATTACATAGATCTGCAAGAGAAAGGCGGAACATGCCTCCGCATTCATAACCCTTTCCAACAAATAGTCCATATTTCATAACAACTAATTTATTAGACTCGAATACCAACTTAAACCCTTCTCTACATAGAAGGGAGCCACTAACGAGGTTC
This sequence comes from Triticum urartu, assembly GCF_003073215.2. Classification (NCBI taxonomy): domain Eukaryota; kingdom Viridiplantae; phylum Streptophyta; class Magnoliopsida; order Poales; family Poaceae; genus Triticum; species Triticum urartu. Next base: position 380,716,382 of record NC_053026.1, on the reverse strand, counting down.
TTCTTGATGGCGGGGACATGCTGCACGTTCTTCAGCTGCACGATCCTTCCCGAAGTAAACTTCAGATCGACCGTGTCAACACCAAGAACAGAAGCACTCGCACCATTCCCCATCAGTACGGACCCGTGACCTGTGGCCTGGTAAGAAGAAAACAATGAAATGTCAGCACACACATGAACACCTGCACCTGTGTCGACCCACCAATCGGTGGACGGCCAAACTGAAAATACAACAAATAAATTACCGTACCCAGATGCACCACTCTCATTGTTGCTCACAATCATATTGACAGACTTGGAGTCCTGCCCTTGCTTCTTATACTTGTTTGGGCACTTGTTGGCCCAATGTTCAATCGAACCACAAGTAAAGCAGCCCTCATCCTTCTTGTTCTTCTTGAAGGTCTTCTTACCCTTCTTATTAAAGTTGGCACTCTGTTGGACACCGTTATTTCCCTTGGGCTTGTGGGAATTGGGGTTCTTCTGATGCACCATGTTGGCCACAGAAGTTTCTTCGACCCCTTTTCCGTGCGAGTCCTTTGCCCTTGAATTCTGCTCAACACTCAGATTGCCAATGCCATCCTCCATAGAGAATTCACGCCTCTGATGTTTCAGAGTGGTGGCAAAGTTCCTCCAGGAATTGGGAAGCTTAGCGATTATGCAGCCCGCGACAAACTTGCCCGGTAACTCGCACTTAAGAAGCTCAAGCTCCTTAACAATGCATATTATCTCATGAGCCTGCTCCAATACATGACGGTTTTCAACCATCTTGTAATCATGGAACTGCTCTATAATATACATCTCGCTCCCTGCATCGGTAGCCCCGAACTTAGATTCGAGCGCCTCCCACAAGTCCTTGGCAGACCGCACATGAAAATATGCGTCAACCAGCTTATCTCCAATCATGCTCAGAACTGCCCCGAGGAACACGACAGTGGCCTCCTTGAACGCCTTCTCCTGATCAGGAGCGATCGTTCCTGTGGGAGTCACACCGGCAACCCAGAACACGTTCATGGAATTGAGCCATAAAATGGTTTTAGTCTGCCAACGCTTAAAGTACGTCCCCGTAAACGACGACGGTTTCAGTGCAGCAGCAAAACCAGAATTCGAAAAACTCCTACACATATTAGGTTTTTGGATTGATAAGAAAATAGGCAGTTTTTCGATTAAATTAATCCATGAATAAATCATGAGCATGACATTGACAGTATTGATAACACACTGGTTACGATCTAACAGAGCACGTACTACGCATATAGTAGAAACATCTACGCATATCGCTAGTACTGCTACAATAGAAAGAAACATGAGAGGGATAAACGATGTATACCCTCCAATCGGCCATGCGGCGGCGGCGGTAGCCGCGGCATCCTCGGCAGCCTTCTTGTCGGCCTCGGCCTTCTCAGCGGCGGCACGGTCGGCGTCGGTCGACATGGTGATGACGAAGGTGATGTGGACGTAGATGAACAGAAGCGAGCAGTCGCGTAGTCGCTACCCAAAAACCTAATCGCCCCTCTCCCGTACAGGATCCGGAGAGGCGGGGTTTTGGAGGTCTGCTCTCCCGTCAACCGTGTACGCGGTGAACGGGACGGAGTCGCCGGCGGCAGCGGCAGCAGAGGAACGACGTGGGCGTGGAGGCGGAGATGCGTTCTGTTTCGTGGCGGCTAGGGTTGGCAGCTCCCCACATATATATGTGCGGCTGCGCGTGGAGAGACGTGGGCTGAACCCACGTCCAAGTCGGTAGCCCACGATCCGACGTCTCAGATCGTGGCCCCACCTGTCAAAGACTCTCCGTTCCTGTGGCATGGCGTGGCGTGGCGTGGCGTGGCGTGGCGAGGCGAGCGGAGGAGGAGGAGTGCGCGAGGGCCTCATCTCTTCTCAAGCTCCAATAGTATGAGGAAGAGAATCCCTTATAAACCACTCCAACTCTCCTTCCACTTCCGGGGTGGGACTAAACTTCCCACCACCTTGTCATGCCACCTACGTGGGCCCTTAGAGATCAAATTTGAAATTGTCATATGGGCTCTAGGCTCATCTCATATTTCAACAGTGCCTGACTCACAACCTGAGATGCAATCATATGAATGTACTAGCGTGCATTTTGGCATAGAGAATGTTGTTAGGATGGGGAAGGAAACAGTGAGGATTAAGGACAATGTGGTGGATGAAGATAGGAGGAGAACCCTAAAGGCGGTGTTGAAGAATCTGGAGGTGCTCCCAGGTAATGAGATTACACCTTCTGTTCTAAATACTGCTAGAGATAAATTGGAAAGTACACTATAGCTGCTGGTGTAGGGATTAAATTAGGACAAAACGCAGTGGGGGTAGATGATAATGTGCAAGTGATTAAACATTTATAAAAAAAGCTAGATTTGACATTTTTAGAAGTAAAGCATTAGATGAGCAGAAACACAGTAAAGAAGTAGATGCTGCTGATGTGCAAGATAAAGAGGCTGAGCATGCTTTTTGCACTGATAATGACGATAGTGAACAAGATAATGACAATATAGAGAAGGTGGTTAGTAATATAGTAGGATTGGGTAGTTTCTTACATAAAAAGGAATTTGGTAATTTTTTCAGTAAAGGTATTGTTTTAGGAAAAAGTAGAAGTAGAATTTCTAGTGATATTAATGCCAAAAAGCTTTTCTAATGGCTGATCTTTTCAGGAATGCCAGAAGGCCGGGGGATCTGGAGAAGAAGTATTTCCTTAGAGATGCTATTCTTGAGCATAAACTGAGATTTGTTGCTGTACAGGAAACTAAGAACCATTTTTTTCTCACTTGATTTGGTTAATTGATTTGCTTAACAGCATCAGTGGTAGTCATAATTTTTCCGGGGCTTATGTTCCATCTAGAGGTCTCTCTGGTGGCATGTTACTCGGTGTAGATAGTGGTTTTTATAATGTGATATATACGAAATTAGGAGTTTTTTCATCAAAATGCTGGTAGAGGATAAGCAGTCTGGGAATTTGATTAATATTTATGGTGCTCCTCATAACAAGATAAAGAGATTTTTTAGTAGAACTTGTTTATGTTTTGAGAAATAAAGATTTCCCTGTTATTATCGGAGGGTACTTTAATATTATTAGGAAAAGTAATGAGATTAATAGGAAGAAAGTTTTATCTAAATGGTCTAGCCTTTTTGATACTGTTATCTGGAATTGTGAATTAAAAGAGGTAGAACTCTCGGGTTGGAGATTTACTTGGTGTAATGGTCATGAGGACCCACCTTTGAAAAGTTGGACAGGATTTAGTTAGTGCAGATTGGGAGGCTATGTTCCCTTTATTATATCTTAATGATTTGCCTATGACACTGTCTGAACATGCTCCTCTACTACTAGATTTCGGTTTAAATCAACCAAAGATTGCTAGGCCATTTAAGTTTGAATTATATTCGTTGATTTCTCGAAATAGACTTTCGCCCCGCTTTATTATAAATAAAGCAACAGTCCATACAACCAACATCCATAGTCCGAAACAAGAACGACGGCTGGGGCAACAGCACAATCATGCCCAAAAGACAAGAGAGAAATAAGAAAAAAAGCCACCTGGTGCCAGTCGTCAGGCCGTCCTACGACGATGATAAACGACGTGCCGAATCCAGAAGCGCATCCAGCATGAGGCCGAGGCGATCACGGGCGCGCTGTCTAGAGAGCAGGTGCTAATGCTGCAGAAAAGCAAGGAATTTGAAAAAGGAATCAGACACCTACAAACCGGTCGAATCAACCACCACATTTAGAGGAGAGAATTCCTTATTTGGCCCTTTCTTAAATTTTGGTTCCCTTTTTGGCCCTAAAAATTTATGTTTTCCTTTTTTGACACCCTAACTTTATTTTCTTCCTTTCATGACACTTCCGTCGATTTTTGCCGTTAACACCATCAACTATGACAGGAAAAGTCGTTTTACCCCTTCTTTATAGCACGCTAAAAAAATAATAACAACCCCCCCCTTCTGCCCCCGATTCCCCTTCTCCTCCCCGAGACCTAAACCTAGCACAGCGGCGGCACGAGCGAGGAGCGAGGCACCCAGCGGCGGTGGCGCGAGCAAGGCACCCAGCGGCGGCACATGGAGGAGGGCGAGGTGGACGAGGGCCATGGGCGAGGCGGCCATGGTGGGGAGGCAGGGGGCGGCCAACTCTTGGAGGACGGGCAAGGCGGCCATGGTGGGGAGGCGGGGGGCGGCCAACTCCTGGAGGATGGGCGAGGCAGCCATGGTGGGGAGGCAACCCAAAAAAGGCTAGAAAGGATATCAAATGCTTCTGTTTTGATAAGGTTATTGATTCCGACTTAACAAATTATAAGGACTTGGTTGAATCAATCGTAGAGCAGTACTCGCCTCGTTATTTGGAAGTTGCACATGTTCAGTATTATGATGATGTTCTTAAAATCTACCCCGAAGTAACATCTGACCAAGAATTGGTGTCGATGTTTGAGAAACACTCTAAGACAAAGGTTGTGCACATGTTTGTTGCATATTGTGATCCATCAGAACCATATGAGCCTATAACGGAGTGGCATAGTGATGCGCATAGCCAACCTAACAACATAAAACAAGATGATGATGATGATGATTATCTTCGCAACCTAGTACCTGAGAATGAGCATGTTGGTGTTGATGAGGAAAATATTTATTTAGAGGATGAACATGTACCTCTTATCATGGTTCCTTGTTCCAACAAAGAAAAGGACAAAGACTATGTTCCTGATCATGAGAGCGAGGCTGAGAGCGAGGTTGAGAGCGAGGATGAGAGCATGTCAGAGGTTGAAGTAGAGGAAGATGAGGAATATCACGAGGCAGATCATGCACCACACATTGAATATAATAAATTAGATCCTCCAATGAACGAAGGAAGAAAATATCCCAATATGGCGGAGTTTAAATTGGCGCTTTCTCAGCATGCAATCAAACATGAATTTGAGTTTGACACTGAAAAGAGTGCACCACATAGGTTCAGAGCTTATTGTTCAAGAAGGGATGAAGATAAGTGTCCATGGAGGATATATGCTTCTACAATGGAAGATGAGTGCACAGTAATGGTAATTTTCTAACTTTACTCATGTGTGCTTAGTTTGTGGTCATGGTCTTTACTCTAGTACTAATTTTCTATGTTCATCTTTTGTAGGTGAGAAAGAACCCTTGTGGTCATGATTGCTCTAGTACAAAAAGAAAAAAGAAGTTGAAGAATGCAAACACGCGGTGGATATGTGAGCATGTGAAGGACTGGCTAATTGAGGATGCAACTCTAGGACCAAAGGCATTGCGAAAGAAGCTTAAAGAGCATCATGGAATCGACATCAACTCTAAGAGAGTCTATATGGGTAAGCTGCTAGCCTTGAAGGAACTATATGGTGATTGGAATACAAGCTTTGATAATCTTTATAGTTTCAAGTCGCAAATTGAAAGTTGCTGCCCCGGTAGCATAGTGATCATTGATCATCACACAATAAAAGATAAAATCAGATTTAAAAGAATTTTTGTTGCTTTGAAGCCTTGCATCGATGGGTTTCTTAATGGCTGCAGGCCATACTTGGCAGTAGATAGCACCTTCTTGACAGGCAGGTTCAAGGGGCAGCTGGCTAGTGCTACCGCCGTTGATGGCCATAGTTGGATGTATCCAGTTTGTATGGGTGTTTTTGATTCTGAAACTAATGAGAATTGGACCTGGTTCATGCAAATGGTTAGACAAGCCATAGGATCCCCAAGGGGTTTAACCATATGCACCGATGCTGGGCAACCAGTGATGACAGGTGTAAAAGAAGTGTTCCCAAGAGGCTGAACATAGGGAATGTATGTTTCACTTGGTGTCCAACTTCAAGAAGAAGTTTCATGGAAAGGTGTTTGATGACCACCTTTGGGCTGCTGCTTACTCATGGAACCCATATATATTTGAAAAAAATTGGGCTGCAATGGACATAGCAAAGCCAGCGGCAACTGCATATCTTAGGAGGTGGCACACTAGGTTGTGGTCTAGGAGTCAGTTCTCAACAATTTCCAAGGTGGATTATGTTACAAACAACTTGGCTGAGTGCTTCAATAATTGGATTAAGCATCACAAGTCCTTGAACTTGGACGACTTCTTTGATAAGGTTAGGCAGATGATTATGATCATGTGGAACCGAAGGAGGAAAGTAGCAAGGAAGTTGGTTGGGTTGATTCTTCCCCACATAATTAAGAAGTTGAATGCAAAGACTAGAGAATTAAACTTGGAGGTGGTAGAAAGCTCAGAAGAAGTCGCTGAAGTGACAGCATTGGGAGGCAGCGGCTTAGGTTTGTGGTCAACTTGCTTGACAGGACATGTTCTTGTAGACAATGGCAAGTTTCTGGCCTTCCTTGCAAGCATGGTCTAGCATTTATCACATCTCTTATCAATGCACACATACAGAATTATGTGGACTTGTATTACTCCATTCACAAATTTAGGGCAGCCTATGACCAACTAATTCCTGCCATGGTTGACAAGAACCAATGGCCTAAATCTGACCATGGATTCTTCATGTTTCCACCACTACTAAAATCCACGGCGGGTAGGCATAAAACTGAGAGGTATAAAGGCTGCAGTGAGAAGAAAAGAAAAAGCGGCCAACACTTATGCCAATTGCATTCTTCTCACTATAGCCAAATGTTGGAGAAAAAAACTAAGGAAAAAGGGAAAGGGAGTAAATCTGGATCCAGAGTAGCAAAAAGGTAACCTATGGTTGTTTCCGAATTTTATGTTATGTTATGCATTGTTCTATTGTTAACCTGGGCTACTATATGTGATGTATGATGTGCTGCCATGAATGTGTATGTGTAGATCAACAACTCAGCCCATTTGTGTGGCCAACAAGAAAGCATCTGTTGCTTTGAAATTACATGCCAAAAGAAAAGGCAAAGAGGTTGCTGATAAGTTGCCACACCTTCCTATGGTGCCACATGATAGCCGCTGCAATGGGCACACGTAGCAAAAAATGAATCCTGCCAGCCCTGCAATGAGCACACGAAGCAAAAGGAGGCTTAGCTTGTGATTCTCATTGGATCCTTTCCATATCATGGTTCATTTGGGAAACTTTTGAGCTGTTTATGTAATATATATGTGAACCTGGGCTTTTGTAAATGCTATATGTGACTTTCATGTGTTGTATTTGACATGATGTGAACCTGGACTATTATATGTGAACTCTATGTGAACCTGAATGTGTGTAGAGGACTAAATATGTGGACTATTTCCGTATATGTGAACCTGGACCAAGTTTCTATGAACTTTTAGTTTGCATACATGTGAATCTGCTCCAAGTATATTATAATTTGTGCATATATGAATTGTACAGGGGATATATCATCAATATACAAGGGAGGTTCTGTCCAATTATCCAATTAAAATTAAAGCTGTGCTAAATAGCAGATTTGGTTATTTGGTAATGTATTCAAGACAAACGGATCACATCACCATTGCTTTTGACTTCTAGTTCACAATTTTGGTCACAAACTACACCAAGGGTAAAAAGGACTTTTCATGTCGGATTTAACGGTGTTAGTTGCCAAAACTGACGGAAATGTCATATAGGGAACAAACTGAAGTTTGAGTGCCAGAACATGAAGAATTTTTTTACTAGGGCCAAAAAGGGAACCAAAATTTAAGAAAGGGTCAAATAAGGAATTCTCTCCATTTAGAGCCTTAATCAGATCCAGCAGAGCCCCTTTGCGTGCCCTGATGTCCGCCCCTAGGTTGGCCCCCCACCCCCGCATGAATTGGCGGGTGACCTTAGTGCAGTGGTGCCATATGTCGGTAGTGCAGAAAGAGCATGGCGTGGTGGTCGGACCTTCTACCCATTGGTCCCGCACCAACTCAACGAACCCTGGCTGCAACAGCCACGACAGTTCGAAGTGGAAGCATCTCACCCGCGGTGGCGACTCTTCCCCTGAGGAGAACATCAGGGGGGCATGATCCGAGCCGATCCACGTGAACGCCCTAAGCGAGCACAATGGAAACATGAGTTCCCACTGGACAAACACTAGGACCATATAAAGTACACTCTGGATAGGGTGCACCTGCTTATTAGTCCACATGAATCTGGCCCCAAATCAGCAATGCAATTGTTGAACAAACACATACACAGACGATCTATATTAGGGGAACTCTTCCCAGCTTCCTGCCTAATAAGGTTAAAGTCTCCCGCGACCGCCACCGGCGTGGTGCAGTGTTCCACCTTATCCTTAAGCTTGGCTAGGAAGTCTGTTGACCGCCCGTGATCAGCCTGGCCATAGACGATGATCACCTGCCAACCGAGGTTCCTTTGTCGTTCCCCTCTGTCCATGTCTACAACCGAGAACAGATCCTCCCGGACACCTAGCAGAATGCCCCCAAATAGCCCAATCATGGGCAGCCACTCCAGGCAAACAAGTGTCGGGACAGCCCCCTGTAGTTTCTGGATGGAGAAGTCCTGGCGGATCGTCTCCTGCAAACCTACAATATCGATCTCCTCCCGCCTGATGTAGTAAATCAACTGCCGCCTCCGGCCCAAGTTCTCGAAGCCGCGTATGTTCCAACATAGGAGCTTCATATGGAACCACAGTTGGACTAATAGGCCCCACGGGTGGGGCCGAACTAGCCCGACCGCCATTCGCGGGATGGGGGAAGGGGGTTGCTTGGCCGGGCGGCCGCGGCGCCCCTTCCTAGTAGGGGCATCCACGGCCTCGGTTTCCCGAGCGGAAATGCCTACACTAGCTCTATATCTGGCCATGGGCCGGGCCGGGCCGGGCTTGGGCCGGGCCTAAAAAAGCCCATGGCAGAAAATTGAGGCCCAAGCCCTCCCAGGCCCTACCATCGGGCCTACTTTTCAAGCCCAAGCCCGGCCCATCTGGTAAAAAGCCCTGAAAAGCCCTTAGGGCTTAGGGCCGTGGGCTGGGCCTCTTCCTTAAAATGTCAATATGCAAAGCCCAAGCCCTGCTAGTGGGCTCAAAACTCAGGCCCAAGCCCGGCCCACGGTCAAGCCCATCGGGCCTAGGCCTTGGATTTTAGAGTCGGGCCTGGGTGGGCCGACAGGGCCGGGCCTGAGATGGCCAGGACTAAGCTCCACACACCGGCACCAGCTGCTCGATGGGATGGAGGCGCGTGGGCGGCCTATCCCTGAGCGCCCTTCCCTCTATAGGGCTCCAAAGGGTAGCGATAGCCACCCTTATGCGGCTTGGCCAGGACTCAACCCCAGGCTCTCCATGCCCAGAGTCAGTGGTGACCGAGGCATCCACAGCCCCCTGCTCAGCACAAGCACAAGCCTCTGCGAGCGCCCCATCTAACCTCTCCTTCGCACAAATGGCTGAGATCTGCTCAAGTCGAGGGCCCTTCTCGCCTCGAAATACAATGTCACAGTCTGAAGCAACATCGCCGAGATATGCGAGCAGGACCGAATCAAGGAACACAAGACGAGAACCCGAATAGGAAGGACCAGAGGTGGGGGGTGTCGTACCTGGGGTGAGATCACATGTCGCCGCACGCATGGCCACCTTCTCCGGGATCGTAGGAACCCAACCGCCCAGGAGAGTCCGAGACCGGCAGAGACGCGCGCTCTGTCTGGATGCCACTGCCGGTGAGGGTACAGGCCGGGTACCGGGGCTGGCCACGGGGGAGTCGGTGCGAGCAAGAGTAGCACACCACCCCAGGGGAGCGCGGCGGGGACGGCGGGCGAACATCCAGCCTAGCACTCAGGGTCTCCTCCTCCAGCTCAGGAACCAGTGAAGATGCCTCTACAACAGAAAGGGTGAGGGTGGAGCCACCCGGCAGTCCAGCGCCCTCCGTACCAGCCGAAGCTGGCGCGCGACGGCTCTCGGTCGACGCCGTCGGCGGAAGCCCACCCCCCGACTTCGCGGAGCTGTCCGCAGACTGGCTATCCCCGGCGGCGGTGCTGGCGGCTCGTCCTCCGGTCGCCCCTCCAGTGGATCTTGGTCGATCTTGTAGGTGATACACTTGCCCTTGTTCTTGCCGAAGTAGAAGATTAGGGACAGTCCGTCCACATCAGCTGGAGCCTGACAAAGGAGCTTGACGCGCGCCGGGCCATCGCCCTCCAAGGAATCCAGATCGACCGTCAGAATCTTGCCCACCGGCTCCGAGATGGCCTTGAGAATGTGCTCGCGCTTGCCCCCACTCGGGAGCCCGTAGACGAGCATCCACACCTGGGCAAGGGGGGCCACCGTGTCCGGCTCAGCATCAGCCTTCTGGATTGAGATCATGAACTTGTTGATGGGGCACTTGACGTGGTCGTGGCTGCAGACATTGAGCATCTCAGCAGAAGGGAAGGGTACCGAGTAGACCATCGGTGCTGTCTCAGTGACTTCCCAAGAGAAGGCGTTGTCTCTGTAATCGCCAATGTACGCTGACAGTTCCGCTCGTATAATCTCAGCGGTAACCACAACCGACGGCGGTGGCTGCTGGTCCGAGACGAGGGTGATCGTCGCTAGGTGCGGCCGGACGGGTTTGTCCTCCAGGGTCGCGTCCACGTAGTAGAAGCCACCCCCCTCCACCCCGTACCCCAGGTAGGCAAGAGTGGTAGGGCACCGGGAGGGCGCCAAGCACTCCGAACGGAAGTGACCGACACACCCACAGTTGATGCACAACGTCTCGTCATGGGTCCGGGCGCGACTGGCTCTGGCCGGGGGAATCATCGGGGCCTCCTGCTTCGGCTCCCCGACGGCCGACCTCCCCGATCCATCCGGTAGGACCACTGAGCCCACCCGAGTGCTTCTTCTTCTGCTTCGTCGACGGCCCAACTGGACCCGGAGCCTCCTCCGAGGTGCAACGGGGGGTGTACCGCGGCGACCAGGACGAGGACCTATGCCAATTGAGCAAGTCCGCACTGTCCGGCTCCTCAGATCCATACCGAGCACGGTCATCCGAACCCGCGGAACTCCGGGCGCCTTGGCACGAGCTCTGACCCACCTCCGGACCGGGTCGGCTAGGGGCGGAGTACACAGGCCGGCGCTGCAGCTCAGAGTGGAGTTCATCTTTGCGTCGCTGGTTGTCTTCACGCAGCCGCCCGGCCTCCTCCCGGCGTCGCGCCCCCTGGGAACCAGGCAGAGGGAGTCGCGCGTCGCGGCGGCCTTCATGGGTGCCCTCACGAGTGGGGGGCGGCCAGTAGAGAGCGACCGCCCAAGCTCTGCGGGGAGCGGCCCAGTCATCCCGGTCAGCGAGCCGGCGGTTGTCGGCCCCCCGTCAGGCACCGTCCCTAACCGGCATGGGAGGGCCGCGCGGAGGGCGAGAGGACTCAGGGCGCTCCAACGGCCTCTTCGGGCGGGGCCCCTCATCCCCATGCAGGCGGGGAGCCATCAGCACGGCCGAGTAGGAGCGCGCGGGGGGCGGGGGTGAGCGGCGGCGCGACGGAGTCGGTGGGGGGGGGGGGGGGGGGGGGGGGGGGGGGGGGGGGGGGGGGGGGGGGGGGGGGGGGGGGGGGGGGGAAGATGCGGATGACAGTGGCGGCGCGTGATGGGAGATGTGTCGGGTGTTAGATCCAAACCTAGCGAAGTTGGTGCGGGATGATCTAGATGGTTAAATTAATAAACTTTGGGGTGAGTAATATTGTTGTAGAAACTTACAAGACAGATGGCAGAATAGAGCTAGATACATTAGGAAAAAACTAAAGGAGTGGAATTTAAATTATGTGTGGTTCTATAAAAACAGAGGGTAGCTTTACTTGAGAAGATAGATAATATAAATAAGGACAGCGATATTAATGGTTTAAGTAGAGAGAACTACTTATTTAGAAAAGACTTAGAGGAACAGAGGAAGATTTTTTTTAGAGAAGAAGAGATTATGTGGCTGCAGAGATCTAAAAAGAAAGAGCTGTTGGAAGGGGATTCACTCCCTCATTACTTCATTGCTAGAGCTAGTGGTAGGAAGAGAAAAAATAGGATAACTTCCTTTAATTTTATAGTTAATGTTGTGCAAGGGGATAAAGACTTGTTAGACTATGCCACATCCTTTTATAAACTTATTTGGCCCTGTTACTAATAATTTAATGTTACTGTCGATTTGGAGTTTCCTTTTGTTTTAGATGATATTGATAGAAGTTTATTAGATAGGGATTTTACTTTAGAAGAGATTTAAAAAGTAATTTTTCAGATAAAGCATAATAAGGCGCCTGTGCCTGATGTTTTCGCGGCTGAGTTTTATCAACATTTTTGGGAAGTAACTGGTGTTGGTTTACTTAAATTGTTTAATTATTTTTATCATGGTAAACTAGATTTAGTTAGATTTAACTATGGAGTGCTCAGTCTGCTTCCCAAATATGTGGGGGCCGAAACACTACAATAGTATAGACCTATATGCCTATCTAATGTGATTTTTAAATTTACTAAGGTAATTAATAATAGGGCAAGTATAGTAGCTGACAAAATTATAACTCCTGTGCAAACAACATTTATTAAAGGTAGATATATATTAGATGGATTGGTGGTGTTACACGAAGTCATGCATGAAGTACATAAGAAAAAGATGGATGCTTTTTAAAGTATATTTAGAGAAAGCGTGTGATAAGATTAACTGGACATTTTAGATTTGTTAAGGGAAAAGAAGGATTCATGATAAGTATATTAATTGGGTGATGCAAACAGTTACCTCAGGTAAAGTAGTAGTGATGGTCAATGACCGAATTGGTTCTTTCTTCCTACTAAAAAGGGTTTAAGACAAGGTGACCCCTTGTCACCAATTTTATTTAACATTGCTATAGATATGCTTAAAGTGTTACTAGATAAAGCTCCGGAAAGTGGTTTAATTACTGGTTTAACTCCTGATTTAGTTGATGGTACATTTGCATGTTACAATATGCAGAAGGCACCATTTTTTGTTTCAAGATGATCTAGAGGGGGCTAAGAACATTAAGTTTATTTTTGTCTCTTTGAGCAGATTTCCGGGTTAAAGGTAAATTTTCATAAAAGTGAAGTAATGCGTTTTGGTAATGCTAGAGATAAACAGAATGAGTGTACTACAATTTTTAATTGTCGATAGGATATCTTTCCTTCAAGTCTTTAAGTAGATATTCCTGTTAATTGTGTAAGATTATGCAATAGTGATTAGGATCCTACTGCAGAGAAAGTTGAGAAGAAAGTAAGTCCTTGGAAAAGTAAATTACATTCATATGGAGGCGGGTTAATTTTACTTAGGTCTTGTTTGACCAATATTCCTTTTTTGATGATGTCTATGTTCGAATTACCTAAAGGACCAAATAACAGTATGGATATATATAGGAAAATATTTTTCCAGCAAGAAGGTGAAGATACTAAGAAAGTTCATTTAGTTAATTGGGAGACTGTTTGCTTACCTAAAGATATGGAAGGCCTGGGTGTAGTGGATCTTACTATTATGAATATTTGTTTATTCTGTAAGTGGCTTGGAAATTAGAGAATGAAAAGGGATTCTGGCAAGATTTGCTTAGGAAGAAGTATATAGGTAACTACTCTGTCCATCTGTAAAGCCAGACCTGGACAATCACACTTCTGGCAAGGTTTGATGAAAGTGAAGCCTATTTTCTTTAAGTATTGTAGAAAAATTGTGGATTGTGGGCAATGGTAGGAGAACCAGGTTTTGGGAAGATCTTTGGTTAGGAGATAATCCTTTGTGCATTAAATTCCCTAGATTGCATTTGCTTACTTTCAGTGCTAATTCCTCAGTACCAAAACTTATCAAGAGTGAGTTTTCTACTGTTAGATTTAGAAGGAATTTGTGTGTGTGTGTGTGTGTGTGGGGGGGGGGGGCATCTGATATGTGGAACCAGCTGAGACAGATGTGTGATGGTGTTACTTTGTCAGATAAAGAAGATGTATGTTACTGGCTGTTAACCAAAAATGGTCAGAAGAAGTATGGGGGGTTAAAGTTCTCGTGTGGTTGGTCGTAAGGAAAAGTATTCCAACTAGAGATGTTCTGGCTAAAAGAAACTGGGAGAGTAGTGAAACTAAATGTAGTTTTTATGATTATGCCGAAAGTACACAGCATCTTTTCTTTGACTGTGCTATTGCTAAATATGTGTGGGGAGTAGTTCGTGTGGCTATAGGTTTGTCTGAATTCCCCAAACTGTAGATCAATTGTGCTTGGATTGGTAGTTTTAAAGGTAAAGTAAAACAGAGGTTAGCGTTGGGTGTGATAACTGTGTTCTGGACACTCTGGAAAACTAGGAACACTGCTACTTTTGACCACATATACCCAGTGATCCTACTATGGTGGTGTATAAGTTGTCTCATTGGATTAAATTATGGTCTGGTTTACAGAAAAAGGAAAACAATTGGAGGTACAGAGATCAAGATGGCCGCAAACTCACTCTTGATAACTTTTATGGTTTGCTATTATGGCCATGCTGCTCATTAAGGTTTGCTATCATAGATAGGTTGCTTATTTATCAGTCTTGTTTCAGTGTTTCTTTATTATTATTGTTCGTTTCCTCTTCATTCCTTCAGTTTTATTTTCCTTTATTTTGTAATTTTTCTTGCATCATTTTTCAGTATTTTAGTCAATAATTATTTAGTTCATCTCAATAGCCCCTTATAATTCTCTATTTAAATAATTATTTCAGTTTTTCCTGTTAGATTCATTTATGCCTTCACTTGATTTAGTTGATAAGTGTGTTTGGTATTTCAATAGTTCTGTATTTTCATTTCTTTAGTGTTCACTTTGTCTTTTTTTAGTATGTAGTTTATCATTTTTAAGTCTTCATTTGTTTATAGTCATCACTGTCCCAAAGGGTCTGTACCTTTGGTATTTCATTTGGTCCTCTTTAGTTTTTTTATAACTTATTAGTTATTTTTTTCATTCTATGTCCATCAGTTTAAAGTCAAGTAGTTAAGAATAAAGTTAAGCTATCCATCCGTTTAGCTATAAGAACAGGTTTTTCTCTGCCATATTTTCAATCCCTTTTTATGTCTATCAGTTTCGAGAGGTTAACAAGCATCAGGAGAGCAAATCTTTCTTTTTGAAAAATATTTTATTTTCATTTCTTCTTCAGTTTCTGCATGACTTCAGTTTTCTTTTCTTTTTTAGATATAAACAAATTATTTTTAGCATGCGATCTCCTTTTCAGTTTTGATAGTTTAACAAGCATCAGGAGAGCCAATCTTCTTTTTCCGATATTTTTTTCATTTTCATTCTTCTTTAATTTCTGTACGACTTCAGTTTTTTTGTTCAATTTAATCTTTTTTTACTTGCTCCTTTTTCTGCAGTTTGTGCCATGGCACTCAAGGACCGAATTTAACGGCACAACTGGTGACTGCGTGCCCTTTGAGGAATCTGAGGGCCGCAGATTTCTGCAGTTTGTTCATTCAGGCACATCAAGATCGCTGGCTAACAAGTTTACAATACTGCTAGGGCCATCATCCACCCAAAAGCAATCCTGGGACTCATTTTCTTACCCCAACCTGGGCAAGTTCATGTGCTACGGTGTAACAGACACGGCTACTAAAAGAGAACTTGAAAGACTCAAAATTTGAAACACATAAGCTCCAAGCTTCCTTCACCAGTACGACCGACAGTCCAGTGCGCTCCGTGCGGGTCGAAGCCGGCGCGCGACGACTCTCGGTTGACGCCGGCGGCGGAAGCCTACCCCCCGACTCCGCGGAGCTGTCCTCAGGCTAGCTATCTATCCTCGCCGTCCTGCCCCTCTGCGGGTGGGGCCGGCGGCGGTGCTGGCGGCGTGTCCTCTGGCCGCCCCTCCGTTGCATCTAGGTCGATCTCGTAGGTAATACACTTGCCCATGTTATTGCCGAAGTAGAAGATCAGGGACAGGCCGTCCACATTAGCTGGAGCCTGACAAAGGAGCTCAACACGCGCCGGGCCATCGCCCTCCAAGGAATCCAGATCGACTGTCAGAATCTTGCCCACCGGCTCCGAGATGGCTTTGAGAATGTCCTCGCGCTTGCCCCCACTCGGGAGCCCGTAGATGAGCATCCACACCCGGGCAAGGGGGGGCACCGTGTCCGGCTCAACATCAGCCTTCTGGATCGAGATCATGAACTTGTTGATGGGGCACTTGACGTGGTTGTGGGTGCAGACATTGAGCATCTCCGCAGAAGGGAAGGGTACCGAGAAGACCATCGGCGCTGTCTCAGTAACTTCCCAAGAGAAAGCGCTGTCTCTATAATCGCCAATGTATGCCGACAGCTCCGCCCGTATGATCTCAGCGGTAACCACAACCGACGGCGGTGGCTGCTGATCCGGGACGAGGGTGATCGTCGCCAGGTGCGGCCGGATGGGCTCATCCTCTAGGGTCGTGTCCACATAGTAGAAGCTACCCCCCTGTACCCCGTACCCCAGGTAGGCAAGAGTGATAGGGCACCGGGAGGGTGCCAAGCACTCCGAATGGAAGTGATTGGCGCACCCACAATTGATGCACATCGTCTCCTCACAGGTCCGGGCGCGACCGGCTCTAGCCGGGGGAATCACCGAGGCCTCCTGCTCCGCCTCCCCGACAGCCGACTTCCCTGATCCGTCCACGATGGCAGGACCACCGAGCCCACCCGAGCAGTTCTTCTTCCGCTTCGTCAACGGCCCAACCGGACTTGGAGCCTCCCTCGAGGTGCTAAGGGGGGTGTATCGCGGCGACCCGGATGAGGACCTAAGCCAATCGCACGAGTCCGCACGGTCCGGCTCCACGGATCCATACCAAGCACGGTCGAACGAACCCGTGGATCTCCGGGCGCCTTGGCGCGAGCTCTGACCCACCTCTAGATTGGGCCATCTAGGGGCGGAGTATGTAGGCCGCCGCTGCAGCTCGGAGCGGAGTTCATCTTCGCGTCGCTGGTCGTCTTCACATAGCCGCCCAGCCTCCTCCCGGCGTCGCGCCCCCCGTGAGCAAGGCAGAGGGAGCCACGCGTCGCGGCGGCCGTCATGGGTGCCCTCACGAGCAGGGGCCGGCCGGTAGGGAGCGGCTGCTGAAGCCCTGCGGGGAGCGGCCCAGTCATCCCGGTCAACGAGCCAGCGGTCGTCGGCCCCCCGTCGGGTTCTGTCCCCAGCCGGCATGGGAGGGCCGCGTGGCGGGCGAGAGGACTCAGGTCGCTCCAACGGCCTCTTCGGGCGGGCCCCCTCATCCCCAGGCAGACGGGAAGCCATCAACATGGCCGAGTAGGAGCGCGCGGGGTCGGGGGTGAGCCGCGGCGCGCCGGAGTCGGGCGGCGGTGGGAGGGGATTGAGGGTTTCGGGGGGGGGGGGGGGGGGGGATGGGGGGGGGGGGGGGGGGGGGGGGGGGGGGGGGGGGGGGGGGGGGGGGGGGGGGGGGGGGGGGGAGGATACGTGACAGTGGCGGCGCGCGATGGGAGATGTGTCGGGCGTTCGATCCAAACCTAGCGACGTTGGTGCGAGGTGACCTAGATGATTAAATTAAGAAACTTTGGGGTGAGCAATATTGTTGTGGAAACTTACAAGACAGATGGCAGAATAGAGCTACATGCATTAGGGGAAAACTAAAGGAGTGGAATTTAAATTATCTGTGGTTCTATAAAAACAGAGGGTAGCTTTAGTTGAGAAGATAGATAACATTGATAAGGACAGCGAGATTAATGGTTTAATTAGAGAGAAATACTTATTAAGAAAAGACTTAGACGAACAAAGGAATATTTTTTTTAGAGAAGAAGAGATTATGTGGCTGCAGAGATCTAAAAAGAAAGAGCTGTTGGAAGGGGATTCACTCCCTCATTACTTCATTGCTAGGGCTAGTGGTAGGAAGAGAAAAAATAGGATAACTTCCTTTAATTTTATAGATAATGTTGTGCAAGGGGATAAAGACTTGTTAGACTATGCCACATCCTTTTATAAACTTATTTGGCCCTGTTACTAATAATTTAATGTTACTGTCGATTTGGAGTTTCCTTTTGTTTTAGATGATATTGATAGAAGTTTATTAGATAGGGAATTTACTTTATAATAGATTTAAAAAGTAGTTTTTCCAGATAAAGCATAATAAGGCGCCTGTGCCTGATGTTTTCGCGGCTGAGTTTTATCAACATTTTTGGGAAGTAACTGGTGTTGATTTACTTAAATTGATTAATTATTGTTATCATGGTAAACTAGATTTAGTAGATTTAACTATGGAGTGCTCACTCTGCTTCCCAACTATGTGGGGGCCGAAACACTACAATAGTATAGACCTATATGCCTATCTAATGTGATTTTTAAATTTACTAAGGTAATTAATAATAGGGCAAGTATAGTAGCTGACAAAATTATAACTCCTGTGCAAACAACATTTATTAAAGGTAGATATATATTAGATGGATTGGTGGTGTTACACGAAGTCATGCATGAAGTACATAAGAAAAAGATGGATGCTTTTTAAAGTATATTTAGAGAAAGCGTGCGATAAGATTAACTGGACATTTTAGATTTGTTAAGGGAAAAGAAGGATTCATGATAAGTATAAGTATATTAATTGGGTGATGCAAACAGTTACCTCAGGTAAAGTAGTAGTGATGGTCAATGACCGAATTGGTTCTTTCTTCCTACTAAAAAGGGTTTAAGACAAGGTGACCCCTTGTCACCAATTTTATTTAACATTGCTATAGATATGCTTAAAGTGTTACTCCCTCCGTTCGGAATTACTTGTCGCAGAAATGGATGTATCTAGATGTATTTTAGTTCTAGATACATCCATATCCGAGACAAGTAATTCCGAACGGAGGGAGTACTAGATAAAGCTCCGGAAAGTGGTTTAATTACTGGTTTAACTCCTGATTTAGTTGATGGTGGCATTTGCATGTTACAATATGCTGATGGCACCAGTTTTTTGTTTCAAGATGATCTAGAGGGGGCAAAGAACAATAAGTTTATTTTGTCTCTTTGAGCAGATTTCCGGGTTAAGGTAAATTTTCATAAAAGTGAAGTAATGCGTTTTGGTAATGCTAGAGATAAACAGAATGAGTATACTACAATTTTTACTTGTCGATAGGATATCTTTCCTTTAAGTCTTTAAGTAGATATTCCTGTTAATTGTGTAAGATTATGCAATAGTGATTGGGATCCTACTGCAGAGAAAGTTGAGAAGAAAGTAAGTCCTTGGAAAAGTAAATTACATTCATATGGAGGCGGGTTAATTTTACTTAGGTCTTGTTTGACCAATATTCCTTTTTTAATGATATCTATGTTCGAATTACCTAAAGGACCAAAGAACAGTATGGATATATATAGGAAAATATTTTTCCATCAAGAAGGTGAAGATACTAAGAAAGTTCATTTAGTTAATTGGGAACTGTTTGCTTACCTAAAGATATGGAAGGCCTGGGTGTGTAGTAGATCTTACTATTATGAATATTTGTTTATTGGGTTAATTAGATAAATGCCACTCCAATTGTTTATTCTGTAAGTGGCTTGGAAATTAGAGAATGAAAAAGGAGTCTGTCAAGATTTGCTTAGGAAGAAGTATATAGGTAACTACTCTGTCCATGTGTAAAGCTAGACCTGGACAATCACACTTTCTGGCAAGGTTTGATGAAAGTGAAGCCTATTTTCTTCTGCTCTTCTTTAAGTATTGTAGAAAAATTGTGGATTGTGGGTAATGGTAGGAGAACCGGGTTTTGGGAAGATGTTTGGTTAGGAGATAATCCTTTTGGCATTAAATTCCCTAGATTGCATTTGCTTACTTTCAGTGCTAATTTCTCAGTACCAGAAGTTATCAAGAGTGAGTTTGCTACTGTTAGATTTAGAAGGAATGTGTGTGTGTGGGGGGGGGGGGGGGGGGGGGGCACCTGATATGTGGAAACAGCTGAGACAAATGTGTGATGGTATTACTTTGTCAGATAAACAAGATGTATATTACTGGCAGTTAACCAAAAATGGTAAATTTAGTGTTAGATCCCTTTATGTTAGTTTCAAATATAGTCACGAGAAGTATGGGGGGTTAAACTGCCCTTGAAGGTTAAAGTTCTCATGTGGTTGGTCCTAAGGAAAAGTATTCCAACTAGAGATGTTCTGGCTAAAAGAAACTGGGAAAGTAGTGAAACTAAATGTAGTTTTTGTGATTATGCCGAAAGTATACGACATCTTTTCTTTGAGTCTGCGATTGCTAAATATGTGTGGGGGGTAGTTCGTGTGGCTATAGGTTTGACTGAATTCCCCAAACTGTAGATCAATTTAGTGCTTGGATTGGTAGTTTTCAAGGTAAAGTAAAATAGAGGTTAGCGTTGGGTGTGATAGTTGTGTTCTGGACACTCTGGAAAACTAGGAACACTGCTACTTTTGACCACATATACCCAGTGATCCTACTATGGTGGTGTATAAGTTGTCTCATTGGATTAAATTATGGTCTGGTTTACAGATAAAGGAAAACAATTGGAGGTACAGAGATCAAGATGGCCGCAAACTCACTCTTGATAACTTTTATGGTTTGCTATTATGGTCATGCTGCTCATTAAGATGGTTTGCTATCATAGCTGGGTTGCTTATTTGTCAGTCTTGTTTCAGTGTTTCTTTATTATTATTGTTCGTTTCCTCTTCATTCCTTCAGTTTTATGTTCCTTTATTTAGTAATTTTTCTTGCATCATTTTTCAGTATTTTAGTCAATAATTATTTAGTTCATCTCAATAGCCCCTTATAATTGTCTATTTAAATAATTATTTCAGTCTTTCCTGTTAGATTCATTCATGCCTTCACTTGATTTAGCTGATCAGTGTGTTTGGTATTTCAATAGTTCTGTATTTTCATTTCTTTAGTGTTCACTTTGTCTTTTTTTAGTAAGGAGTTTATTATTTTTTAAGTCTTCATTTGTTTATAGTCATCAGTGTCCCAAAGGATCGGTACCTTTGGTATTTCATTTGGTCCTCTTTAGTTTTTTGATAACTTGTTAGTTATTTTGTCATTCTCTGTCCTTGTCCATCAGTTTAAAGTTAAGTCGTTAAGAATAAAGTTAAGCTATCCATCAGTTTAATTATAAGAATAAGTTTTTCTCTGCCATATGTGCAATCTCTTTTTAAGTCTATCAGTTTTCAGATATTAAGAAGCATCAGGAGAGCAAAATTTTCTTTTTCGAAAAATATTTTTATTTTCATTTCTTCTTCAGTTTCTGCATGACTTCAGTTTTATTTTCGTTTTCAGATGTAAACTTATTATTTTTAGCATGCAATCTCTTTTTAAGTCTACCAGTTTTGAGAGTTTAACAAGCATCAGGACAGCCAATCTTCTTTTTTCGGAAAAGATTTTCATTTTCATTCTTCTTTAATTTCTGTATGACTTCAGTTTTTCCCCTTCATTTTAATTCTTTTTAGCTGCTCCTTTTTTCTGCAGTTTGTGCCATGCCACTCAAGGGCCAGATTCAACTGCGCAACTGGTGACTACGTGCCCTTTGAGGATGTGAGGGCCGCAGAATCCTCTTCTAGATTAGGGAAGAACACAAAAGAACCCGCATATGTGGCGGCGGGTGGGAGGACTTTATCAGACCGAACAATCTCAGTTAGGGAGATTTGGTCCGTTTTGTACTGGATGGACCAGTGCCAAAGTTGTAGATTTTCATGGTTGCGCCACCGCCCAACCACGCTGAGCTAACAATTGGGGCTGCTGTATTTACCAAATGCATCAGGCTGACTGCAAACGAGTGTACAAATCTATACCAAACCCTGCTGCACACAGTGGATTCATTGGAGCCACGCTGAGTAGCTTTTTTGTTGTCTGTGTGGGATGGTGACGGCTTTTTGCAAGTGGCCTATGCCTGTTAGGGGACACAGGTTACTGCAAACGTTTGCTTAAAGGTCCAAGAGGGGGATGTAGTATTCGACCTGAAACTGGAATGGAAACAGATGTTTCTTCAGGCCGAGCACGGACTGGGGTTACAACAAATAAACGTGTCAAAAACTGACTGGACAAAACAAATCAACCTTAACCAAATAGCAGGACACACATCTGATAATTAGACACTCCAAATCAGAAAAGGGAAGAACAATGCAATGCAAGGAACTGAACATGCTATTATTGTTAGTTGATTTCTCCGGGCTGGTTTCTTCACTAGATCTTTCACTCCTTGTCGTTGCTCTGGTGTAAAACTCACCATGTTTGTGTTCCCAAATACCAGAGCGTTTCTTCAGTAAGTACCACAATGGGAACAGCACATCTTAGACATAATGTAAGAATTAACCTATTGGTTACCTCCAGTACCCCAGACAGACCTTCGTCCGAGGACTTTTGGCTCTTCTTTCTGTCTATCTAATTATTTTCTGTTTTGCCAACAGTTTAATAGATGATACAACGGTGGAGAGATTACTCGAAAGCAGAACCAATATATAGAAGGTGAGTTGTGTTCACTTGAGTAGTGCCCTGCAAGCCAACATGCATGTACCAGTATGCCATGCATGATCAGAACACACAAAATTTGTTCTCTCTGCTTCTTCTTTTTTCTCATCAAGATGGAGGGATCAAAAATCACATTGATGTGACACAGCGAACTAGTGCAGTGTCATGTTTTTCTTCACTTGATTAGGTGAAATAAGCCCTATTCTTTTTCTTTTTCTTGGAAAAGGCTCTCAACTAAATGACCTTCTACGAGTTTCATCGACAGAGAAGAAACAGGGAAGGGACTGCGCTCTTGCTCCCTCCCCCGACTCCGCGCCCGCGCCGCCTCCCGGGGCGGCGGCTCCCCCCGCTCTCCTCTCCTCCCCTTCCCCCGTGCCCCTCCCCCCGCCGCCACCGGCGGAGCTCCCGGATCTGGCCAGGCGGGTTGGCGGCGGCGGGTCCTTCCTTACCCCGCATGCACCTCCTGACCTGGGGTTAGGGCTGGCGGCGGGTGACCTTCGGCTGGCGGTGGCCCGGCGATCTGGTGGCGGCCCGTCGCGGTGGTGGCGCCGTCCTTTGGCGGCGGGGCGGCCTGGTGGTGCAGGTTGGCCGGCGGCGCGTCCCCGGCCCAGATCTGGGCCCTTAGGGCCCCATCTGGGTCCTAGTGGGCCGCCCCCGGGCGTGGCCTCGTTGTCTGCGGCGCGGTGAGGAGGAGCGGCTCGGATTTGGGGTGGCGGCATCGACGGCGTGCCGGCAGCAGCGTGAAGGCGGGAGCTTTATGGGCCCACGAGGGCTCGGCCGGGCCTGTGGGCCCACGGGCCTAGTGTGCTCCTGCTATTGCGTCGCGGACGGCTGCCGTCGCGGACGGTGGAGGTGGGGCCCTCCCGCGTGCCGACGGTGCTGATGCCCTAGTCCCGGCTCTGATTCTTCGCCGTGCTGTCCTCACTTCACGGTGCCGTGGTGAGACGGCGTGGGGGCCTCATGACCGCGTTGGCGCACGGTGGTGGTTGGTTGGTGGCAGGCTCCGGGGCGCCCGAGGTGCGGGTTGGGATCGGGGGAAACCCCTGTCGGCATGGCCAACACCGGCGCGGTGGCGCCTGTGGGTGCCACCTGACCTTCCGGGAGGGCGTCAGGGCTACCCTTCCTCTTGCCTCGTCGTTTACCGGGGGAAACCCTTGGCGGCAGCGTCGTCATCGTCACGATCCTTCTTGGAGGTGTTGATAGGTGCTGGCACTTCGGAGTCTTGGAGTCTAGTGGAAGATCTTAGTGGGCGCTGCGATCGCGAGGCTTCTTCGTTTTTGTTGATCCGCCGTTGTCGGCATTTGTTTCTTTTGCTTTTCTCTGTCGTTTCTTTTGGGCGTGACTGTGCTGCTTCCGCCCCAGTACCTATCCATGTATGGTTCGGTTGGTTGCTTTGTATACAAAGCGGGGGGGAAACCCTTTTTCGGCAAATGACCTTCTACTTGACTACGTATCAATTTTTTTGCGAGAAAAACTTTCAATCTATTCATCTTCAATCATGGTAATACAACGAACACTAGAAATAATAAAAATTACATCCAGATCCGTAGACCACCTAGCGACGACTACAAGCACTGAAGCGAGCTGAAGGCGCGCGCTGTCATCACCCCTCCCTCGCTGGAGCGGGGCAAACCTTGTTGTAGTAGACAGTCGGGAAGTCGTCGTGCTAAGGTCCCATAGAACCAACACACCAGAACAGCAACCGCCGCGGATGAAGAGTGTAGATCAAAAGGATCCAACCTGAAAACATACGAACAAAGACAAACGACGAACTGATCCGAGCAAATCCACCAAAGACAGATCTGCCGGAGACACACCTCCACACGCCCACCAATGATGCTAGACGCATCACCAGAACGGGGGCTAGGCGGGGAGACTTTTATTCCATCTTCAGGGAGCCGCCGCTGTCTCGCCTTCCTGAGCAGAACACAAACCCTAAAAAAGCTCGAAAAAGATCTAAAAATGAAGCCCTCTGAGGGAGTCCTGGATTAGGGGGTGTCCGGATGGCCGGACTATACCTTCAGCCGGACTCCTGGGCTATGAAGATACAAGATTGAAGACTTCGTCCCGTGTTCGGAAGGGACTTTCCTTGGCGTGGAAGGCAAGCTTGGCGATACGGATATGTAGATCCTACCATTGTAACCGACTTTGTGTAACCCTAACCCTCTCCGGTGTCTATATAAACCGGAGGGTTTTAGTCCGTAGGACAACATACACAACAACAATCATACCATAGGCTAGCTTCTAGGGTTTAGCCTCTCCGATCTCGTGGTGGGTCTACTCTTGTACTACCCATATCATCAATATTAATCAAGCAGGACGTAGGGTTTTACCTCCATCGAGAGGGCCCGAACCTAGGTAAAACTTCGTGTCCTTGACTCATGTTACCATCCGGCCTAGACGCACAGTTCAGAACCCCCTACCCGAGATCCGCCGGTTTTGACACCGACATTGGTGCTTTCATTGAGAGTTCCTCTGTGTCGTCGCCATCAGGCTTGATGGCTCCTACGTTCATCAATAGCGATGCAGTCAAGGGTGAGACCTTCCTCCCCGGACAGATCTTTGTCTTTGGCTCTTCGCACTGCGGGCCAATTCACTTGGCCATCTGGAGCAGATCGAAAGCTATGCCCCTGGCCGTCAGGTCAGATTTGGAAGTTTAAACTACATGGCTGACATCCGCGGGGACTTGATCTTCGACGGATTCGAGCCACTGCCGAGCGCGCCGCACTGTCGCGACGAGCATGATCTAGCTCTGCCGCCGAACAGTGCCCTGGAGGCCGCACCCGCATCAGCTTCGACCCTTAATTCGGAGCCAACTGCGCCGATCGAGGATGGGTGGTTGAACACCGTCTTGGGGGCTGCGCTCCCAACGGCGATCGAGCCGAACACCAGCCCCGCACTCTGCGAGACTCGTGACTCCAAGGAGCCGGACTCCTCTCCGGACTCCGAACCCTCCGCGCCCCTGCCGATCGAATCCGATTGGGCGCCGATCATGGAGTTTACTGTCGCGGACATCTTTCAGCACTCGCCTTTCGGCGATATTCTGAAGACACTAAAGTCTCTCTCTTTATCAGGAGAGCCCTGGCCGGACTACGGCCAGCAAGGTTGGGATACGGACGATGAAGGAATTCAAAGCCCACCCATCACCCACTTTGTAACCACTGTCGATGATTTAACCGACATGCTCGACTTCGACTCCGAAGACATCGACGGTATGGACGCCGATGCAGGAGACGATGAAGAACCAGCGCCTATCGGGCCCTGGAAAGCCACCTTGTCATATGACATATACATGGTGGACACCCCAAAAGAAGGAGATGGCGATGGAACAGCGGAGGGTGACCCCTCCAAGAAACAGCCTAAGCGCCGGCGTCAGCGGCGCCGCTCAAAATCCCGCCAAAACAAATACGGCGATTCCAGCACGGGAGATAATAATACTCCGGAGAGTGCCGAAGAAAACCCCCTCCAGCAAGATTCAGCACAGGAGGATGGAGAAACCAGCCCTCATGAGAGAGCAGCAGACAGAGAGGTCGAGGACGGTAATCATATGCCTCCCTCCGAAGACGAGGCAAGCCTCGACGACGACGAATTCGTCGTGCCAGAGGATCCCGTCGAGAAAGAGCGTTTTCAATGCAGGCTTATGGCCACGGCAAGAAGCCTTAAGAAAAAACAGCAACAGCTTAGAGCTGATCAAGATTTGCTAGTCGATAGATGGACTGAAGTCCTTGTGGCCGAAGAGCATAAACTCGAACGCCCCTCCAAGAGCTACCCAAAGCGCATGTTGCTACCCCGATTAGAGGAGGAAGCACTTGATACGGCTGACCGGTCACCTTGTGGCCGTGACAGAGAGGCCTCTCAGCCCTCCACTCAAGCCGCACCCCGTACCAAGGCATGGGAAAATGCGCCAGACCTGCAAGATATGTTGGAGGACAAGGCAAGGCAAACAAGATCGATCTACGGATCGCGTGGGCGCCCCACGACTCGAGACAATAACCGTCACGCCGGACATAAATCCGGTAGGGCCGAACACAGTAGACAAAGCTCGTTAGAGCTACGTCGTGATATAGCCCAGTACAGAGGCGCCGCACGTCCACTATGCTTCACAGACGAAGTAATGGACCATCAAATCCCCGAGGGTTTCAAACCCGTAAACATCGAATCATATGATGGCACAACAGATCCTGGAGCTCTTGCCGCACCTTGCCAACCTCGGCCTCATACTTCTCCCGCTCGGTGCGCTCCGTGGCCGCCCTCTTCTCGGCCTCGACCAGCGCTTGCTTAAGGGTCGCCACCTCAGACGTGGCCCCTACAATAGCCATGATGATCCTGTCATTTTTTGCAATTGCACTTTTTTTATATATATTTAAAACAAGGTATTTCTTACCTTCCTTCTCCTCGAGCTGCTTCTTGGCACGCCCGAGCTCTTGCTCGGACTGCTCGAGGTTCTGCTTTAGTGTGTCCACTTCCGCAGTCAGTACGATGGACGCCAGCAGAGAAGCCTGCATACGCATATTGACTCCTTTTTGTTAGACTCCTGCGAATTTCATCTTGATCCTTTATTCGGCTTTTCTTCCCGAACGCCAAACAGAGCATCAAGGGCTACTGTCTATGCGGTAATATTATTTACACATTTTTACTTACCTTAAAGCCTGTTAAAAGGCTAGTACAAGCTTCAGTCAGTCCGCTCTTGGCGGACTGAACCTTCTGGACCACCGCACTCATAATGGTGCGGTGCCCCTCGTCGATGGATGCGCCTTTGAGCACCTCCAACAGATTGTCCGGCGCCTCCGGTTGGACGGGGGTCACCGACATGGTGGGCTTGCTCCTCTTGGAAGGAGGTCGCCCGCCAGACTCTGGAACCTTTGAAGGTTCCGGAGCGGTGTCCGGCCTAGGGCCGGACTTGGAGCCCTGGGGGGTTCTATCCCCTTCACTCCTGGGGTCCGGGAGGTCGCCTTGCGGCGCCTCCAGGACCACCTCCTCCCGGATTGGAACCTGTTGGGACAACACTTCGGTGTCGTCCGTAGGGCGGGGGGAGGAAGCCGTCGGAAGTGAATTCACATCCGACGAGTCCAGTGAACCGCTCGACGACGCGTCGAGCCGGTCTTTGGGTGGGCTGCATAAACATATTCGACATAAGGGAAAGCTGTGCAATAAAGGAATACTATGAATTACTCGGGTATCCGGATGCTTACGATTTAGCCAGGGGCTTGGCCCTGGGCGGCCACTCCTCTCCGCCGTCGTCGGTGTCGGTGGAGTAGTCCGGAGGAAGGGTTTTCCCCTTCTTGGACCCTTCGGCCTCCCCAGTTGGGGCGGCCTTCCTTTTCTTCCCTTCCCCCGCTGGAGGGGGAGGGGTCCCTTCTTCCTCCTCCTCGTCTTCATGGGAGGAGTGCGTCTTGGAGTCGTCGGATGAGGGATCCGACACCTCCAGGCGCCGGGCACTCTTTCGAGTCCCGTGGCCTTCTTCTTGGCCTTCTTCTCCGGCACCACATGGGGTGCCGGAACCAGCAGCTTCGCCAAACGAGCGTCCGCTGGGCCTTCGGGCAAAGGAGCCGGATAGTTGATCTGTCCGGACGTCTCCTGCCAATCCTGTCAAAGGTAAGGGAGCTTAGATCCTGCATGGAGTCAAACTATGAAAAACTGATACCCTGTAAAAGGTAAAAACAGCTTACCGCATGAGCGTGACGCTGCGTACTGAATCCGCGATCCTCGGTAGCGGATGCAGGGGCCTCGGCGCCCTTGAAAAGCACCTTCCAGGCATCTTCGTATGTCGTGTCAAAGAGCCTGCTCAGAGTTCGGTGCCGTGCCGGGTCGAACTCCCACAGGTTGAAAGCCCGTTGTTGACATGGGAGGATCCGGCGGATGAGCATAACCTGGACTACGTTGACAAGTTTGAACTTCTTGTCCTCCAGGGTTTGGACGCATGTTTGGAGTCCGGTCAGCTCTCCTTTTTTACCCCACGACAGGCCCGTCTCCTTCCAGGAGGTGAGCCGCGTAGGGGGTCCGGATCGGAACTCGGAGGCTGCGACCCATTCAGGGTCGCGCGGCTCGGTGATGTAAAACCACCCCGATTGCCACCCTTCAGGGTCTCCACAAAGGAGCCCTCAAGCCATAAGACGTTGGGCATCTTGCCCACCATGGCGCCTCCGCACTCCGCCTGGTTGCCGCGCACCACCTTCGGCTTGACGTTGAAAGTCTTGAGACATAGGCCGAAATGGGGGCGGATGCGGAGGAAAGCCTCGCACACGACGATAAACGCCGAGATGTTGAGGACAAAGTTCAGGGCCAGATCGTGGAAATCCAGGCCATAGTAGAACATGAGCCCCCGGACAAATGGGTGGAGAGGGAAGCCCAGTCCGCGGAGGAAATGGGGGAGGAACACCACCCTCTCATGGGGCCTAGGGGTGGGGACGAGCTGCCCCTCTTCAGGAAGCCGGTGCGCAATGTCGTTAGACAAGTATCCGGCCTTCCTTAGTCTTTTGATGTGTCCCTCCGTAACGGAGGAGACCATCCACTTGCCTCCTGCTCCGGACATGGCTGGAGAAGGTTGAGGTGGGGAGTGCGGACTTGGGCGCTGGAGCTCGGGTGCGCAAGAATGGATAGGCAAATGAGGAAGAAGGCGTAGGCGAAAAGGTGGATCCTTATCCCCTTATATGGGTGGACGCAACTATGTGTCCCCACCAACCTGGTAAAACTCGCTTATCCCCAAGCGCCGTAATCAATGGCGCGGTTGGGTTACCCACGCCCGTATTGATGAGAATCCCGGAATAAGGGGACACGATCTCTGCTTCAACAAGACGTGCCAAGGAAACCGCCTCGCATGACGCGCTGAGGTGGGATAATAAAGCGATTCGAATAAAGGCTTGGCCGTGGTGCGTCACACTATGGAATACGTCAGCAGATTAGATTTGTGAAAATATTATTCTCTCTGTGGCAATATGTGGAAACTTATTTTGCAGAGCCGGACACTATCTTTGTGTTCAAAATCTTCTATGAAGAACTTGGAGGAGGAACCCGCCTTGCAATGCCGAAGACAAACTGCGCGCCGGACTCGTCGTCATTGAAGCCAGGTTTAGGGGCTACTGAGGGAGTCCTGGATTAGGGGGTGTCCGGATGGCCGGACTATACCTTCAGCCGGACTCCTGGGCTATGAAGATACAAGATTGAAGACTTCGTCCCGTGTCCGGAAGGGACTTTCCTTGGCGTGGAAGGCAAGCTTGGCGATACGGATATGTAGATCTCCTACCATTGTAACCGACTTTGTGTAACCCTAACCCTCTCCGGTGTCTATATAAACCGGAGGGTTTTAGTCCGTAGGACAACATACACAACAACAATCATACCATAGGCTAGCTTCTAGGGTTTAGCCTCTCCGATCTCGTGGTGGATCTACTCTTGTACTACCCATATCATCAATATTAATCAAGCAGGACGTAGGGTTTTACCTCCATCGAGAGGGCCCGAACCTGGGTAAAACTTCGTGTCCCTTGCCTCCTATTACCATCCAGCCTAGATGCACAGTTCGGGACCCCCTACCCGAGATCCGCCGGTTTTGACACTGACACCCTCCCACCGGCAAGGGCCAAGATCCACTCCGCCTCCATGGCCCTAAGGCCACCGGAGACGGGACAGACCGGCGTCGGCGCCGGCGGGAGGCAGAGAGCGCTAGCTTTTTTAGAGGCGACGGCTTGACTACCTACCGATTGATTGGCCCAACAAAATAGCAAGTATAGAGATGAAGATAGTTTGCTATTATGGCCATTTTGCTCATTAAGATGGCTGCAGAGATCTTCAAAAGGTGTTGGGGATGGAGACCGACAACTCGCAGGATTGGAGTTGGATGATTCAGACCTGAATCCTTTGGCGAAGACAACTGTGTCACGAACTCATCATCGCAAGAGGGGAAGAGGATGAGATCGAGACTTGGGGAAGAGGATTCTTTCCAAGGGAGGAGGTACAGGTTAGGTGAGAAAGGTTCAGAGAATCATCATACACAACACACCCACGCCTACTAGCTCCAGCCGACTAAATAGCCAAGCCACACTTGGCAACTTGCCTTACAGGTGGGTCCTTGCTCGCAGGCAGCGGGGCCCACCGAATCACGCGTCCACCGCATCAGCTCCTGGTGATGCCGGTGTGACATTCCCCACTCCTTCAGAACAAGCGTCCTCTTCAGCAGCGCCGCGCTGATCACCGTCGCCAATTGTTAGCTCGTCCCATGCTGGTGCTTGAGGAAAGCGGCGGCAAAGTGTGTCGTAGTCCTCCCAAGTGGTCGCCGCCTCGTCGTTGTGCCAGCGCACCTTGACTTGCACCAGAGCGCTGGCGCCACGCTTGACCATGCGGTGCTCCATGATCTCCACTGGTTCGTCGTTGTGGCCGGCGAGGTCGGGTGGTCATGGCAGCTCAGAGAAGACTGGTGCATAATTGGGGGTGAATGGCTTGAGCTGTGAGGCATGGAAAACAGGGTGGGTCCTACTGTCCGCCGGCAACTCCAGTTTGTCCGCTAGCTTGCCGATCTTGTCAAGCACCGAAAATGGTCCGAAGTAGTTGTATGCTAGCTTGGCGCAAGGTCTATTTGCCACACACGACTGCACGTAGGGCTGGAGCTTGAGGAGAATCATGTCGCTGATGACCCACAAGTGTAGGGGATCTATCGTAGCCTTTTCGATAAGTAAGAGTGTCAAACCCAACGAGGAGCAGAAGGGAATGGTAAGCAGTTTTCAGTAAGGTATTCTCTGCAAGCACTGAAATTATCAATAACAGATAGTTTTGTGGTAAGGTAATTTGTAACGAGTAGCAAGTAATAAAAGTAAATAAGGTGCAGCAAGATGGCCCAATCCTTTTTGTAGCAAAGGACAAGTCTGGATAAACTCTTATATAAAGTAAAGCGCTCCCGAGGACACATGAGAATTATCGTCAAGCTAGTTTTCATCACGTTCATATGATTCACGTTCGGTACTTTGATAATTTGATATGTGGGTGGACCGGTGCTTGGGTACTGTCCTTACTTGGACAAGCATCCCACTTATGATTAACCCCTATTCCAAGCATCTGCAACTACAACAGAAGTATTAAGGTAAACCTAACCATAGCATGAAACATATGGATCCAAATCAGCCCCTTACGAAGCAACACATAAACTAGGGTTTAAGCTTCTGTCACTCTAGCAACCCATCACCTACTTATTACTTCCCAATGCCTCCCTCTAGGCCCAAACAATGGTGAAGTGTCATGTAGTCGACGTTCACATGACACCACTAGAGGGATGACAACATACATCTCATCAAAATATCGAACGAATACCAAATTCACATGACTACTTATAGCAAGACTTCTCCGATGTCCTCAGGAACAAACGTAACTACTCACAAAGCATATTCATGTTCATAATTAGAGGGGTATTAATATGCATAATGGATCCGAACATATGATCTTCCACCAAGTAAACCAACTAGCATCAACTACAAGGAGTAATCAACACTACTAGCAACCCAGAGGTACCAATCTGAGGTTTGGATACAAAGATTGGATACAAGAGATGAACTAGGGTTTGAGATGAGATGGTGCTGGTGAAGATGTTGATGGAGATTGACCCCCTCCCAATGAGAGGATCGTTGGTGATGACGATGGTGATGATTTCCCCCTCCCAGAGGGAAGTTTCCCTGGCAGAACAGCTCCGCCGGAGCCCTAGATTGGTTCCGCCTTATGGCGGCGGAGTTTCATCCCGTGAGCTTGCTTATGATTTTTTTCCTCGACGAAAGACTTCATATAGCCGAAGATGGGCATCGGAGGGCCACCAGGGGGCCCACAAGGCAGGGGGGCACGCCCCCCACCCTCGTGGACGGTGGGTGGCCCCCTCTGGTACTTCTTTCGCTCAATATTTTTTTATATATTCTGAAACGTGCTCTCGTGAAGTTTCAGGACTTTTGGAGATGTGCAGAATAGGTCTCTAATATTTGCTCCTTTTCCAGCCCAGAATTCCAGCTGCCGGCATTCCCCCTCTTCATGTAAACCTTGTAAAATAAGAGAGAATAGACATAAGTATTGTGACATAATGTGTAATAACAACCCATAATGCAATAAATATTGATATAAAAACATGATGCAAAATGGACGTATCAACTCCCCCAAGCTTAGACCTCGCTTGTCCTCAAGCGAAAGCGATCGAAAAATATGTCCACATGTTTAGAGACAGAGGTGTCGATAAAATAAAATACGGACATGAGGGCATCATGATCATTCTTAGAACAACAACATATGCATATATTATATATATATATATATATATATATATATATATATATATACAGCCGGTCTATTCTGATAATATTATCAGAATAACTATTCTGATAACACTTCCACACTGCATGCTCAGCGCGAGGGCACTGCACTTTCTTTAGCTAGAGCACTGCATTACAGAGACTAGTGAACTTCGTGTCGTAAAAAACTGTACGCAGTGTTTTTTCGGTACTGTTTTTGCTCTAGTTTTTTAACCGTTTATTGGAACGAGGCGTATGATATACCTTTGGAAAGCTATGGATTAGGCGCAACTTCTCCATGTTGAAAACTTTTCGAGATTCCTCTCGGTTTAAGAGCAGTTTCAAAAATGGTGCGACGGATGATGAGTGGCAGCGAGCGTATTTTCGTGATTGTTTCTAAACCGCTCATCGGAATAAGGCAAATGATACGCCGTTGGAAAGATATCGTCGAGGCTTATCTTTTTCATATCTATTATTTTCTCTAATTCGTTACGGTTCAAGAGCAGTTTCAAATTTACTAAATCGCGGAATTCTGTTCTTTTGAATTTTTTGCAATTTTCGGTACTGTTTTTGCTCTAGTTTTTGAACCCTTTGTCGAAACGAGGCGTGTAATACGTCGTTGGAAAGCTATGGACAAGGCGCAACTTTCATATGTAGAAATGGTTTTGAGATTCCTTACAGTTTTAAGTTAATTTTGAAAATCGTGCGGCGGACGATGAGTGACAGCGGCCGTTTTTCGCGAATTTTTTTACAAACCTTTTGTCGAAATGATTCAAATGATATGCCGTTGGGAAGATATCGACGAGACGCAACTTTTTCATGTAGAACACTCTCTCTAATTCCTTACAGTTTAAGAGCAGTTTTAAATTTACCGAAATGCGGATACTCTGTTTTTCGCGACACCCAAATCGACGTGCGTACTTCATCCGACTGAAAACCGCACTGCATCAGACGAAAAACCGCAGTGCATCAGACGGGTAAGAGAACTGCATGGTTTCTTTTATTCAAACGTAATTTTTCAAGGACGAGAAAGCAGAGTGCACTTCACATCGGGTGTAAATGGACCACAACGCTATCAAGAAGTGAGCGGCATTACTTTTTTTCCCTCCTGTAATATTTTTTTTTCACTTACGGGATGAACAACATCATACGGCCGACCACACTGCTTCAGAATGAAAACTGCACTGCATCGAACGGGCAAGCGAGCTGCATAATTTCTTTTGTCGGGTGTAACTTTTCTCATACAATTTTTTGTTGTTGTTTTTTTACTTTTTTTATGAACGAGAGTGGACCGCAGAGACTAGGGCAAGTGAACCGCGACATATATCAAAGTGAACCTCATTACAATCTTTGTTGTTGCGCTATTTTTTTTGCACTTTCATGTTGGGGGCAAGTGAACAGCATCACTCTCAAAAGTGAACCACATCCGAGGACCAAACGCACTTCAAGTGTTGATGTAGTCGACTGAATTTTAAGACACACAAAACAAATTGCACTTCATAAAAAGGGGTAATGAGCTGTAGATGGGAGACTAGCAAACTTCACCAGAACACACCCGAGTCTTTGACAGCACAGCAGTAGCAACACTACACTGCAAATCCGACATGAAATTAAACTCTACGCGTCGTACTGCACCAAAACACACCGATTCACACCAAATTTTTGGAGTTGGCTGAACCAAACAAAAAAAAAAAAAATCAGTGGTCCACGGTGTACTGCACGGCCAAGGGACGAGCCGGTCGCCATCAGCAAAGAACTACAATGAAAGAGTTGGGTACTGCACCAGCGATCCAACTAACCTACAACCAAGAGGAACCTAGACTGCTGGCCGTCAGTGGAGAACTACAGTGAATAATTTGATCTGGGCATTTTTTTGTACCTGCTGGTACGCCATGGGAAGAAGACTGCTGGAGTGGGCACTGCAGGCCGCAGCGGAGGGCAAAATCATGTTGACCCTCATTGTCGTGCTTTTTCATCCCCATGGCTCTATCTATAGCAACAGTAGTTTAGGCGGGGTACAATCCACGCAGAAGTCTTTAGATTATAGCCTGACATCATTTCTGATGGGACAAAATACAAACCTAGTTGGTCGTGTATCTGTTCCTGGGGACAACCTTGGTACCTGAATTAAGATGTAACAAAGGGAAAATGCACCAGAACTGGTTTAGTTATACAATGAAGTCCCTAGCATTGATATAACTTTTGATATAGATGTCAGAGTACCTTCTCGTTGCTCTTTAACCTGCGAGCCACATGCCGCATGTATCTCATTTTTTCTAGTGCTAGCGCCTGATGGCCTTCATACTCCAATTGCCTGAAGATATGAATTGCATCTGTACTACACGCCGTGCATACCCGCTCAACGCCAACGTGTGGTCGTTGCACTACACTAGCTCACACCATGGATTGTATGTATCCAGGAGAACTGCACGACAACAAAATCTGCACCGAAAGATGCTTGGACAGTTTACCCACCCGTCGTTGGCCCGACATCACACCGTGCAGTGGCTCGCGAGCTGCATCCAGCAAACTACACGACAACAAAATCTGCACACGGCAAACTGCACGCACGAGCTAGGCGAGCCGCACGCCCGCACAACCGAGCTTCATGCGGCTCGGACGAGCAGCACTCCCGTCATCGGCGAATTGCAGCCCACATCAATGACGCGCGCGCCATTGGACTGCACGGAGTTGCCGACCGTACTACACAGGCTGAGATGTGGGAGTTGGGGGGCAGCTTGCTGGGAAGCCCAGCCGGAGATATAGAGAAAAGGACAAAGCCCAGGCCGACGCCATGGTCAACAAGCTCCAATCTCGACGGTGGGAGCACCGGAGAAAGCTTGACACGTGCACCATTTTGATTGTCATCAAACAGGAAGAGGTGGGGGAGGAGCAGGGCTCCAGATCCGGGAGTGGTGATTGTGGTGGCCGGGTCAAGGCGGGAGATTGGGAGAACAGGGAGGTGAGGCGCCGACTAGCATGAAGAATTGGAGTAGAGAGGTTAGGGAAGGGAGGGGATTTCACGGTGGCATTGGATGAACCACACGAGGGCGCGCGACGCACTGCTCGTAGGATCCGGCTCCACTAGACCAGGTGCGAAGCCAAACTGCACGGAGAGGTGGTCACCCCTCTTGTCCTCGTCGCAAGGGGATTGGTGGCCGTCGATCGCAACGAGCATCACGCACACAAGGGGAGAGGCAGTTTCCGTCGGTGTGTCGGCTCCGTAGCTGGTGACGGGGCAGCGCGCGGGGCCGTGGTCGGTTGGACCCTTTGCTAGAGCATCTCCTGCCCCCTCTGCCGGCGACGGGAGGAAGTCGAAGGAGGGCGCTGCACAGGCCTGCCTCCCCGCCATGGTCGTCGTGGCCACCCTGGTTCCCACCATGGCCCTCCCCGTCGACAGATCCAGTCCGGGCACTGGCAGATCTTGGCGGATCCGGCGGCCCTATGTCATTGTGCTGGACGCCATGGCAGGGGAGGCAGCATGGCGATGTAGGGCGGGGGCGGGGGGAATTGAGGTGTGGGAGGGGAGTGGGGCGGCGGCCTGGGGTGGTGCTCCGGCAGCGGCAATGGTGTAAAGTGGACAGGGGGCGGCGCGGCGGCGGCCTGGGTGGTGCTCCGGCGGTGGCGCTGGTAGAAGGTGGAGGGAGGTGGGGGTTTGGACTGGGAGAGGAGGCAGGTGGTTGGGGATGAGCCCGGTGGGGTTCGATTCGCCGGCGGGAGAGTACTCGGGTGTTATCATAATAAGCCCGGTGTTATTAGAATAAGACTCTTAAGGGTGTTATCATAATAGACCCACCCTATATATATACATAAACACTATTCTGATCACGGGATCAGAATAATATTCTGATCACAACATGAACTTCCCGAGTAACGCGCCTGACCTTCCTCGAGTACTAGGTTGAACTTCAGCTAAAAGATGTCCAAATGGGGCTTGCGATATACCATTGGATAGCTATGGACATCAGTATCATGACCCAAGTTAAATTTTTGGCAAAATGTAAGCGGTTTAAGAGCAGTTTTGAAAACCGTTTTTTCTTCATATAAAAAACGTGAATCGTATTTTAGATTGCATTTTAAATCGTTTATCGGAATGAGGCAAATAATATGGCGTTGGAAAGCTGTTGCAAAACCGCTCCTTCCACATGTTGAAAGTTTTCTCTAATTCCCTACGGTTAAAGAGTAATTCAGAAAATCGTAAAATTTCGCAAACCGAACACCCGAGTTCGTATTTTCGACGCCATTTCTAAACGGCTAATCCAATTGAGGCAAATAATATGGCGTTGGAAAGCTTATGAAAATGCGCTACTTTTTTATGTTAAAAGTTTTTTCTAATTTTGAATGGTTTAAAAGTAATTTAGAAACAAGTTCCACCGAGTTCGTATTTTCGAGCTAATTTTTTAACCGTACGTCCAAATGCAGCAAATGATATGGCGTTGGAAAGCTTGAAGAAATGCGAAACTTTTTTGTATATATTGTTTCTCCTAATTCATTACGGTTTTATGTCAGTTTTGAAAATGGTTAAAAACGTATTTTTGTCGTAATTTCTACAAACTTTATCGGAATGGGGCAAATAATATACCGCTGAAAAGCTACGGAAAATGCGAAACTTTTTCATGTTGATGGTTTTCTCTGATTCCTAGCCGTTTTCATGTAATTTCGAAAACGACGGGATCATGCGTTCTGCCTTTATCGCGAAACGGATTCTTCGAAAATGCACCGTGTGAAGAACCTGAACTTCTCGGCGCGTGTACCTGAACTTCACTCTGTTTTTCACGTGATTTTTTTGCTCGTAGCTCTCCATCCACTCACCGGAATTGAGCAAGTGATATACCGATGGAAAACTGCTGTAAACACACAACTTTCCCGTGTTGATCATTTTTTCATACTCGTGACAATTTTAAAAGTTTTTCATCTCAAATTCATTCACTATAGTAGTCGAACTTCGTGCTGTTTTCATGTTGAACTTGTATGACGTATTTTTGTTTTTAATTTTCCCATCAATTTCGTCAGTGTTACACAAATGATATTCTCTTTGTACAAACCTCTCTCACAACATATTTTTTAACTTTCTCCGACCGAGGACTTGAACTTACACAAATGATATTCCTGCCATTTTGAAGTAAATTAGA
Organism: Triticum urartu; assembly: GCF_003073215.2. Taxonomy (NCBI): domain Eukaryota; kingdom Viridiplantae; phylum Streptophyta; class Magnoliopsida; order Poales; family Poaceae; genus Triticum; species Triticum urartu. The sequence goes on along the minus strand of NC_053026.1, from coordinate 380,678,778 downwards.
AAATGACGAGATCATGATTTCTGCCTTCATCACGAATGGAAATGCACTGTGTGAAGTAGTTGAACTTCTCCGGTATGTCGGTTTGAACTTTTGACGTGCTATTTTCTGCCCGTAATGCCCAAACCACTTACCGGAATTAAGCAAATTATATACCAATGGAAAGCTGTTGAAAACATGCAAATTTTTCGTGTTGATCAGTTTTTCATACTCACGGCGGTTCAAAATATTTTTTTAATGCGTAAAAATGTGTTTTTAATGGTATACATAAAACTTTAAACCATTCATCGGAATATAGCATGTAATATACCGTTGGAAAGCTTATGAATAGGAGCATCTTTTTAATGTAGATAAACGTTACAATTTTTTGTCGTTTCAGAGCAGTTTTAAAAATGGCAAAAACAACGTCGTTGTTTGCCTGTTTTTTACATGTAATTGAAGGTCAGACGTCTCGCACTAGAGATCTTGAACTTCACCGGGAGGAGCACGTGAACTTCTTGCAACAAACATTTTTAAGTTTTTTATTTTTTATTTTTATATTCCTATCTAAAACACATTTCATGTAGTAGTTGAACTTCCCGCTGTTTTCATCTTGAACTTCTGTTACATATTTTTGTTCAACCTCTCTCACAACAATTTTTGAATTTTCTCGGGCCAAGCACCTGAACTTCTAGCAACAAAATTTTGGACTTCACCTTTTTATTATTAATTTTCTTATACGAAACGCACACCATGCAGTACATGAACTTCTGGCTATTATTCATTTGAACTTCTCTCTATTTCGCTTTAGTAACGGAAAAAGTCTGAGTATTTTATAGACATCGAACCTCTCTAACTTTTTTAATTTAATTTCTTTGTGTATTTTTCAGCAATGTGAAAATTGGAGTTTTATTAGAAACAACGAACTTCTTCATTATTTCAAATTGAACTTATTGCTTTATTCTTTATTTACTGGAAGAAATCTGATTTATCAAATAAATATCGAACTGTTCTGCTTTTTTGAATTGAACTTCTTAGTTTTTATTTTCTAGCAATCAAAAAACCTGAGTTTTTTAATATACATTGAACCACTCCATTTTTTATATTGAACTTCTTGGTTTTAATCTTTAGTATTCGGGAATATCTTAGGTTTATATAAACATCAAACATCTATTTAAGAAACATTGAACCACTTTGTTATTTTAGTGCGAACTTCTAATTTAAAAAAAAGGAAAATATATGTAAAAAATAATTTAGTTGTTCCATTTGTTTTAATTTGAACTCTTTTGTTTTATTCTTTAGTAATGAGAAAACAATTGAGTTTTTATAAACTTCAAACTTTTTGTTAATTTAATTAGAACTTCTTACTTTCTAAATAGGCACAAACAATTTTTTTAATTGAACTTCATACTTTTATTTTTCTTATGAACGGAAAGAATTTGAGTTTTCCATTTACATTGGACTACTCCGTTATTTTAATTTGAACTTCTTGATTTTATTTCTTTACTAACAAGTAAATCTGATGTTTTTTATAAATATTGAAATGCTCTATTTTTGTAATTTGGACTTCTTGGTTTATTCTTTTGTAACTGGGAAAATCCTAATTTTATAATAAATATTGAACATTTCCGTTATTTATATTCAAACTTATAATTTTTTAGAAATTCGCAATTCCATATTTTATAAACGGTTTTTTATATAGTATTTTTTGAATTGTTTGTTATTTCAATTTGATCTTCTTGGGGTTATTTAAAAATATATTTGATCCTGTTACAAAGTTTGAAAGGCTCTTTTATTTTAATTTGAACTTTTTGGTTATCCATTTTGAATAATGGGAAAATTCATAGGAATATTTTTTTTGTACACCAATAAAATTTACTTTGAACTCTTCATTTTATCAAATTTGAACTTTGAGAGTTAAAAAGTTCTTGGTGACACTTGTTTTCTTCTTTTTGTATATATAAACATCGAAACATTAAAATGCTTGTTTATTTTAAGTTGGACTTCCTCGTTTTTGTTTCTGAAACATGGGAATTTCGAAGGAAAGTTCTTGCAAATATCTTTTATTACAAACGCCCTAGTAAATTTGCCCGGCCTTCTTTGCATTTTCTTCGAGTGAAAAATTCTCCCACTATAAGTATGGATTTCTCTGTTTTCCTATTCGAATTTCACTATCAACATTTCTATCTTATTCCATATAGTTTTAGTGCTTTTGTCCTTCTCTGACTTTCACACATGAACTTACATAAAAATATGTATTTTTTTCTTATTCAAATGCCATATTTTTTAACGTATGAATAGTTGTTTTTAAATCTTTTTTTCTCAGTATATTGAACTGTTTTGTTTTCCTGGCTACCGTAGATCTTCAAACATATGTGAAAAAACCAGTGTTGGAGGCGTGTTTCTTATTGTCAAGGCACTGTTGTAAATATATGTACTGTAACTAATGCCACATTATTTGTATAGAAATTGGATTATTCCCTTTTTAGTTAATTTTGAAATACTTTTATATTTTTTACTAGAACAATTCTTTTTTGTTAGTGGATTTCCATGAAACAGTAAGATATGCATAGAAGATTACAGTACATTAAGCTGATAGGGACCGACCATTAGTGGAAGCAACAAACATGCAAGAACGCATCACTGAAAATTTGCTTTTTGCATGCAACGCTGAACAAGTTTTGTCTGAACTTTTTCCCCAACTCCCAATCGCTACTGCACCTCACCACTTCGCAATCCAGGCGCCATTGACCACCTCTCCTCGTCTCCACTTCGGCCATCAGACTCAAACACTACCCAAGGTGAAAAGGAGAAGAACATTTGTCTCCTCATCTCCACTGCTATGGGGAAGGAAATGGAGTGTTTGTCACAGGAAGTTCAGATGGGTGGAGCTGGCCGGTCGGCGGGAGGGGTAACCGATGGGAGAGCATAGCCATTACTTGTTTTCTGCAGTTCAACCAGAAGAGCCAATCAAGTTCGGGAGAGCCATGGTCGGAAGAGCCTCCGGGCATGGGCAAGTGGAAGTAGTGGAGGGGCGGAGCTGAGGAAGTGCGCGAGTTCGCACCTGGGTCGCGCATATGCAGGAAGAAGATCAAGGGTGGGGCTGCCGGCAGGGAGCCCAGGAGTGGATTTGCGCTCGTGGACCTCCGGGCGGCGATCTCGTCGAAGAACACGGCGACGGTATGAGGACGAGGTTGGCGGAGCAGTGGGGGAGTAGCAGCGGCGTCTAGGAGATCCGGCGGGCCACGCGCCGACGCGTGGTGGCGTGATTGGTCTCGGGGGCAATGGCGGCGCGCGGGATTCCGGGGATCCGACGGCGCCCGGTGGTGCTGGCGGTCCGGCGGTGCCAAGAGGCGCATCGGGCCGGGGAAGGGGGTGTCGGCGGCGGGTGACGTGCTGTGGCGGTTGGGGGAGGAGGCGGCCCCGGCGGCGGTTGGGTAGAGGCGGCGAGCCAGAGGCGCCCGGCGATGGCGAGATCTGGCGTTCGGGGGAGGGACTCGAGGGGGGAGGCGGGGATCGGGGCAGTGGGTCGGGTGTGGTGGTGTTTTTTAGTCGGTCCAGTGGGTTTCTCAGGACTCATGAGGATCTCATCGGGCCCTTATAGGACGGGCCGTGATCCAAATAACTATTCTGATCCCGGGATCAGAATAGTGCTACTCTCTCTCTATATATATATTGTCATATGATCTCCCATGCTAAAGTAACAATTCATTCACGTACTCAAGTATGAATCAGAAACTTCATGAAAACTAACAAACTATAATCTCAGTCATTGAAGCAATTGCAATTTATCATAACATAGGAAAGAGTCGATATAAGAGCTTCTCAGCAAGTCCACATACTCAACCATCATTTAGTCTTTCACAATTGCTAACACTCACGCGATATTTATGGTTATGAAGTTTTAATCGGACACAGCGAAAGACAGGGGCTTATAGTTTTGCCTCCCAACTTTTTACCTCAAGGGTAATGTCAACAATAATAGTTCATGAAAACCCACATCCAATTAGCCATATATATCAGGATCTTTCCAACACATTATGCTTGCCAAAGGATAAAATGTAAAAGGAAAGGTGAAGATCACCGTGACTCTTGCATGAAGTATAAGACAAGAATAAAAGATAGGCCCTTCGCAGAGGGAAGCAGAGGTTGTCATGTGCTTCTATGGTTGGATGCATGAAATCTTAATGCAAAAGAACGTCACTTTATATTGCCACTTGTGATATGGACCTTTATTATGCAGTCTGTTGCTTTTATTTCTTCCACATCACAAGATCGTATAAAGCTTATTTTCTCCACACTAATAAGTCATACATATTTAAAGAGCAATTCTTATTGCTTGCAACGATGAAAACTTACTTGAGGGATCTTACTCAATCCATAGGTAGATATGGTGGACTCTCATGGCAAAACTGGGTTTAGGGATATTTGGAAGCACAAGTAGTATCTCTACTTGGTGCAAAGAAATTGGCTCACAAGAGAGGGAAAGGCAAGCTCAACATGTTGAATGATCCATGACAATATAATTTATCTCAGATGTAAGAAAACATAACCCATTATGTTGTTTTCCTTGTCCAACGTCAACTCTTTAGCAAGTCATATTTTAATGAGTGATCACAATCATAAAAGATGTCCAAGATAGTATATTTATATGTGAAAACCTATCTTTCTTTATTACTTCCTATTAATTGCAACGATGACTAAAACTATGTTTGTCAACTCTCAACAATTTTTATTCATCATACTCTTTATATGTGAAGTCATTACTCTCCACAAGATCCATATGATCTCTTTATTTCCTTTTATTCTTCTCTTTTATTCTATTCCCTCAAGATCATAGCAAAATAATCAAGCCCTTGACTCAACACTAATCTTTATTATATATAGCTCACGGACTCGATTACATAGAAGGATCATAAAGCAAAACTAAAACTAGATCATACTAAAACTTTATTCTATTAGATCAAGATATTGCCAAAAGGATCGAACTAAGAAAAACGGTAAAGATAAAAGTGATGGTGATACGATACCGGGGCACTCCCCCAAGCTTGGCAGTTGCCAAGGGGAGTGCCTATACCCGATGCTCAGTTCTTATTTGTTGGTGAAGAAGGTGTTGGTGATGATGGGTAGTCGCACATCGAGCGTAAGAGATCCTCCAATTTGCGGATAATGCCCTTGAGTGCGATGATATGCTCCTTCAACACCATATTTTCACTTGTGAGATACTTGTTTTGAATGCGAGCTAACTCAATCATCTTGAAAGCTTCAATCTCCATTGGGGTAAAGAGATTGTGGTGAGGTTGAAGGATGTCTTCTTCTGCTACTGCCGGAACTTGATCCTCCATGGCCTTCTTGATCCCATCATCCTTGTTGATCTCTCCGGGTTCTTCTCTCTTCAGCTCTATCTTCATTAGCCAAGCATCGTTGCCCTCATTGCTGGAGGAGGAGGGAGATGACATGATGCTTGGCCTTGACAACCCTGGCAGAAAATAGCTCGAAATAGATTTTTGCGTGATACGGTGGTCAAAACCTTCGGGAGATTATATAATGCATTTTTACCGACCAAAACAAGTATCGTGCAAGAAAACAGAGTCCAGAGAGCACACAGGGTGCCCACGAGGCAGGGGGGCACGCCCTCCACCCTCGTGGAAGCCTCGTGTCCTTTCCGATCTGCTTCTTATTTTCCTATTTTCTTAAATATTCCAAAACGGAGAAAAAATGCTATTAGAACTGTTTTGGAGTCGGTTTACTTACCGTACCACGTACCTATTCCTTTTTGGAGTCTGAAACGTTCTGGAAAGTGTCCCTTATGTATTCCTCCGAGGTTACGGTTTCAATAACATTAGTTTCAATATTTATGGGATTACCTGAGATATGATGTTTGATTCTTTGATCGTTCACCACCCTCGGATTTGTGCCTTCGAAGTTGTTGATTTTTATGGCACCGGAATGGTAGGCCTCCTCGATAACGTAAGGACCTTCCCATTTAGAGAGAAGTTTGCCTGCAAAAAAATCTTAAACGAGAGTTGTATAACAATACATAGTCACCTACATTAAACTCACGTTTTTGTATCCTTTTGTCATGCCATCTTTTAACTTTTTCTTTAAACAGTTTAGCATTCTCATAAGCCTGGGTTCTCCATTCATCAAGTGAGATGATGTCAAAAAGCCTCTTCTCACAGGCCAGTTTGAAGTCATAGTTGAGCTCTTTAATAGCCCAATATGCCTTATGTTCTAATTCAAGAGGTAAGTGACATGATTTACTATAAACCATTTTATATGGAGACATACCCATAGGATTTTTATATGCAGTTTTGTAGGCCCATAATGCATCGTCCAGTTTCTTGGACCAATTCTTTCTAGATCTATTGACAGTCTTTTGCAAAATTAATTTAAGCTCTCTATTGCTAAGTTCCACTTGACCACTAGACTGTGGATGATATGGAGATGCAATTCTATGATTAACATCATACTTAGCAAGCATTTTACGAAAAGCACCATGAATAAAATGTGAACCACCATCAGTCATTAAATATCTAGGGACTCCAAACCTCGGAAAAATAACTTCTTTAAGCATCTTAATAGAGGTGTTATGATCAGCACTACTAGTTGGAATAGCTTCTACCCACTTAGTAACGTAATCAACAACAACTAAAATATGTGTATACCCATTAGAGGAAGGAAAATGTCCCATATAATCAAAGCCCCAAACATCAAATGGTTCAATAACAAGTGAATAATTCATAGGCATTTCTTGACGTCTACTAATATTACCAATTCTTTGACATTCATCACAGGATAAGACAAAATTATGGGCATCCTTGAAGAGAGTAGGCCAATAAAAACCGGATTGCAATACCTTGTGTGCAGTTCTGTCCCCAACATGGTGTCCTCCATAAGCTTCAGAGTGGCATTTGCGTAGGATCTGTTCATGTTCATGCTCAGGTACACAACGTCTAATAACACCATCTACTCCTTTATAAAGATGTGGGTCATCCCAGAAGTAATGTCTTAAATCATAGAAGAACTTTTTCTTTTGCTGGTATGTGAAACTAGGTGGTATAAATTTAGCAACAATGTAATTGGCATAATCAACATACCATGGAGCAGTACGAGAAGCATTTATGACAACTAATTATTCATCAACAAAGCTATCATCAATAGGTAGTGGGTCATCAAGAACATTCTCTAACCTTGACAAGTTGTCTGCAATGGGGTTCTCAGCTCCCTTTCTATCAATAATATGCAAATCAAATTCTTGTAGCAAGAGAACCCATCCAATAAGTCTAGGTTTAGCATCTTTCTTTTCCATAAGATATTTAATAGCAGCATGATCCCCGGGTACCGAGCTCGAATTCGCCCTATAGTGAGTCGTATTACAATTCACTCACAAGCAAATACAACTGCTAAAAATTCTTTTTCAGTAGTAGCATAATTTCTTTGGGCATTGTCTAGAGTTTTACAAACATATTGGATAACATTTAATTTCTTATCAACTCTTTGTCCTAGAACAGCCCCTAAAGCATAATCACTAGCATCACACATAATTTCAAATGGTAAATTCCAATCGGGAGGTTGAACAATAGGTGCAGAAACCAAAGCTTTCTTAAGTATTTCAAATGCTTCTACACAATCATCATCAAAGATAAAAGGAACATCTTTCTATAAGAGATTA